>NC_084973.1:17325322-17520322 GCF_963691925.1 Scomber scombrus
TGTGTGTGTGGAATGAGTGGAGGCGGGTTAGAGGGAGAAAAGGGGAAGTGAGGGGGTTGGTAGGGGAGATAAGAGGGCATTATCTGCCCTGCTCATTCTCTCTTTCACCAGCGGGGGGTGTGGCGCCTTATCCTTGCTTCCTGCTCTGTGGGTCGCCTTCACAGTCTGAGAGAAACTGATGGATGTCACGGACGCACGCACACGCATACTCTCTCTCTCTCTCTCTTACACACACACACACACACACACACACACACACACACACACACACACACACACACACACACACACACACACACACACACACACACACACACACACACACACACACACACACACACACACAGTCATTGTCACTGTCACTTTCCCACACATCCACACACAACATCACTTTCCAATTACACGTCTGCACAGAAACACACACAAACGGGGACTGTCACTCTCATGCAAACACTCAGAAACTCAACTGTCTGTCTCTCTCTCAGTATGTACAGGCTCACACTTACACACACACACACACACACGCACACACTAAAAGTAGCTCTTGGGGGCCATTGCACGCCTAGATAGACAGCTTATTATCACACTGTAAAAGCGCAAATTTCAAAGAGAAAACAAAACAAGATGAAGCAGAAAAAAAGAGGGGGAGATGAAGGGAGTAAAGAGAGTAAACGAAAACAGTCAAGAACACAACAAGTAATGCTGAAGGCAAAAAGTAAGTAGAAGAGAGAAAAAGGGACACAAGGACTGCATAATAATAGAAAGGGAGTATCCAAGGATGCAAGGGTGGAAGAGATGTGAAGAGCAAGCAGGCGTTTTGCATCCCTCTGCAGCAGTTTTGGCCTTTAATTTCTCTCACAGCAGGGTCAAAGTTATCAGCCTTCCTCTGAGAAAGAGCTTTTTTAATTGAGCACAGTGCTGTTATCGGTCACATGTTCTTTAAAAGCAACAGACTGATGGTCTTTGCAAGCAGGAGGCTTTTTACATGATAAGAGAAGAATGGAGCCATAATGAACAACGGGACAAATTGTGGCAATCAGTGTAACATTTATAGGGAGGTGTGCAACAGACAGTGTATTCATGTGAAAATGCCATCAATTCATTGTTAGACACAAGGCTTTTGTTTTGTTTCTAGTGAGCATCAAAGATTAATTAGTTATTTGAATGGTCTTTTTTGTTGTTGTTGTTCTTTGTATCTCACTTTTTATAATGGCATAACAATATCCCACACTTTATATTCTAAAGGCTTTTAAAGTCACCCATCGTCCAACCATGTCATCTTAATATTTGACAATTGCCACTTTTAAATTAAAAAGATAAGTCTTGTAAAAGCTACCATGTCAAAAGTTAAGTAGATGTTGATGTCACCTCTTTTCAAGTGGTAAGTGGAACAAAACAACAATGGCACAAAACATTGTTTTACTCTTCAGTAATTACATTCAATCATAGAGGCCGCATTTAAAAAAAATAATATCTGTGGAAAAAGTCATCATAAATGTGATATGAGTTAACACCCCCTCACACTCTTCTAGCCAGCTTTCAAAGTGAATCTCTTGATTTGTCCTTGAGTTGACACTGTCTGTACTTGTGTATGTGAATGCGTGTGCCAGCCTTCCTTATTAAAGCGTGTCCCTGTCACTCGGCACAGCAGATCAGCGCTCTAATTACACCAACCAACAAGCTTTTCATCTTTAGTAAATAGGAGGGGTTGATAGGGGATGCAAAGGATTGTCACCTATTTACAGGGACTTCTGATAATAATACAAGTGATACAACTAAAGTATATTTTCATTATTCATTAACCTGCTGATTATTTTCTTCAAACTCTTCGTCAATTAAGCATTTAGTGAAGGAAATGTAAAAGTAAATAGTGACTCAATTTCTCAGAAGCTGCAGTGATGTCTGCAGTTTGTTTGTTTTGTTTTATAGTATAAAGAGGAGACAAGGCAGCAGCAAATCTTTGCATTTAAGTTTTTTTATATTATTGATTCATCTACTGATTAACTTCTCAATTAAATTGTAAAAGAATGCATGCCATAGTTTCTTAGAGCCCATGGTGTTTTAAATATATCTTGCTTTGTCCAAACAAAAGTCCAGAATCCAAAGATATTCAGCTTAATAGCTGCAACCAGCAAACTTTGCAGTAAAATGTCTCAAAATAGTTTCTGATTAATTTTCTGCCAATCAACTTAATGATTAATTAACTAATTGTTGCAGTTCTTGCTGGAACCAACTAAATTTTACTGCATTTTCTGATTGAAATGATTAATCGATTATCAGAATACTTGGGGATTTAATGGTCAACAAATTGATTACTAGACTAATCATTGCAAGCATATGTGCCTTTTAATTTCATCTGAGGTGATATGTTTGACATGTTAACTGACTCATTTGTGTTCCACAAAGTGAATGGAGCAATGTATATAATGCACAAATTTAGGGGATTAAGAAACTCAATATTATAATGTCACATTTTATGATGTATGTTTGCTCCTAGTGCCACAGAAACTATTAAAATATTAGTCATTTTTGCTGGCTATGCATGCAGAAGATACATTGTCCTTTATTTTACTATTACCAATGAACTGAAAATAAATCAAAAAAGGAGAGTATTGTTCTCCCTTTGCAAAACATATTACATGATTATTTTGGCCATTGCAGTGTTCTTCATATACAATATTGTATTACCTACTGTATAAAACAATCAGAAGAGTTTGTGAAGAGAAAAGCACACACTTCAAATCAATCGACAGCTGAATATCCAAATGTTTCCAGCTGCACTTGGAATGAGATATGATTTCCACTCTGCCTGCTCGTAAAAGGAGAGCAGATAATGAGTCAGTAGTAGAGACATTGGGCATCTGGAGCCCGCATATGGATATCTCTGTTAATGGTGAGCAGACAGAACATAATTCTGCAGCCTTTCGACAGTGGCTTAGCAACAGCTGGAACCCAATAAACGCCAATTGTTTTGAACTGCAACTGTTACTTAATGAAGTAAGGAAAGATAAAGTGATGAAATGATTGAGGTCCAAATGGTTTCTAAATCTTTGTAAGTATGCCATGAAACCAATGAAAACTACAACACCCTGCCAGTTTAGTTTCCATGGCCCTAATTCATCCTTTTTCTAAAATAGAGAGTGCTGATGGTAAGCCAAAGAAGCTGTCTGCAAGTAAATTCAGAGCATCTAATTATACCTTTAGAAATGTTTTCTCAGAAAACACAAACAATCTTTGACAGAAAAGTTGTGCAATATAAGAGCAAGACCATGAATCTTTATAAAGACAGTGCAATTTATAGGATGCTAATGAATAAAATGTTCTCTGAATAGCCTGTAATTGTAATTTGCAGCTATAGGCATTGTGTTTTTAACCAGTTTGAATAGATTAATTATGATAGTTGGATTGGATTTTCTTGAGAACACATTTTGTAGAAGTTAGGTATATTAGCTGCTGAATGTTAAACACAAGCCTGGCAATGGAACAATCAAAGGTTAACTTCAGACAGTCCTTTTACTCATTTAGTTTTATTGTCTTTAGTGCCTTTTATCCAGTCTGGAGAGACCATGATGCTTGATTCTTGGAAATTCCCTTTAAACCTCTGATTTGATATTTGATTGAATTTTTTTAAATTGGTCCCAGTTTGGTCGCTCAAATAAAATTTCCAAATAAAACTGCATTGGAGGAATGCACTGCAGAATATGTTATGTACAGTATGGTGTTTATTTTGGAAAATGTTTTGCCCTGAGCGCAACTCTTAGTGAAGAGCGACTTAAAAAAAAAAATTCTCCACGAAGTTGGATTGACTAAACAGAAGTTCCTCAAGTTAACACATCAGAACATTTCTTTAAAACAACACACCTGAGTCGATTCAACCAGGAAAGGAACATCTATAGAGTCAATTCAGCGAAGGAAGATTAAATTAAAACAAACAACAATGTTGTATCTGGTGTGATATCAGCTGTCTGTTGTACAGATCTTATCCACTAATCAAGGAGGTGGCAGACTTGTTTTTTTTAAGGAGAATAGACAGCCGGCTCCCCAGAGCTTCTTTTTAAAATTTTAAACACAAAGGATTACAGATAAAGGCAGCTTTGACAGCTTTAAATAGGAGGTGTGACCTTCAGCACATCCATGAGTTTAGTTTTGATCAGATCATCATTTTACTTGACATTTGTTAACCAGGCCTATTAGACCCTGAGTGTTGACTATTGGCTTTAACGGAGAACTAAGACTTCAATCAGAAATGTAATGCCCTATGCCCTGTTGACTGTGACATTTTTCAAAGCTTAAATTCTGCTGTATTCCAGCTTTAAAATACAAGGGATGTCATTACCCACACTGCCTTGACACTTGTGCTACAGCTGCACTGACATATGTTACTATCAAAGCAGTCAAGCTAAAGTGGCTAGAACAGTTTATGACAGAGTCATACTAGCAGACAGCTTTATGACCTCTGTCATGTCTGCTGCACTGTTATAACTTATGTCGCGCCTATGACAGCTTAATGGGGTGTGCTGATGTATGGACTTCATACCGTGCTACAAGTCTTGATAACTTAAGTGATATTATTCCCGCATGCTTGGTGTGAAGAGCATCGTTTCATGATTTGAATGCACAGTACATTTTGTATTCAATGGAGAAGAACCTTTGGCACTGCTCACCTACGCACGGCCCATTGTGTTTAGTGCTGGAAAACACATTTATAGCCTTTCTTGCTGCTTTCCCATGCTTTCTGTCTCACTATAGGTGTGTGCATGCGTGTGTGTGCCTGCATCTGTGCGTGTTTGTGCACCGCTCTGAAACGTAGCTATCTGTCTTGCCTCAACTCTTTTCCTTCTCATTAAATTTGGGGGTTAAATTTGCATGTCCTCACCTTCAGAAAGAAGGTTAGTCACATCCTGAGGTGTTTCTCTTTGTAAGTGTGTAAGTGTGTGTGTGTGTGTGGGTGTGTGTGTATGTGTGTGTGCATTCGTGAAAGAGAGAGAAACACTGAATAACACTTAATAAGGGCTTAGAATTATGGCATCAGGAACTTTCAGCTTGCTGTAAACACAATAACAAAAAGCCAGAGGACCAGTATTTGCATTTATTACGCCTAAATTACACCCACATTGAAACATGGGATCAGATTACCCTGACACCTACAAATTCATGTAGAAAGTGACTTTTTTGATAGTGACACCCACAAACAAGCTATCAAATCCACCTTCAATTCACATTTATTGTGAGTATACTGAAGATTGTTGGTAACTCTATGCTGAAAAACAACATAGACTGTGCGAAAATCAACTGTGCTAAAAATGATGACTTACTTTAAACGTGTCACACCATTAGACTGTTATGCATCTCCATATAGATTATGCTTTTACCTATGGAAATGATAAGTATTGGTGAATCACTAAAAAGCATATGTACAAGTTAAGATAGCCTCTCCTCTCTGTCCATACGCATGTCATGAGTGTGGCTCATTGTGTGTGCTTGCGTACGTGTGTTTAGATCTCTGTGGCACTGATTTGATTATTTGTGAGGGAGGGACATTTACAGATTTAATTACTTCTCAGCAGTGCTGTGGTTCTTAGTTGACATGAAGCTATTCATTATGGACATTACAGGACAATATCCAGACTTTCACCCCAGAGACATATGTTTACCTCAGATGTATGAATAAGTATAAAGAAATTGATTAGAAACAAATGTGACTGTTATGTAAGCCAAGATGTAAAAAGAATGTAACTAGGATTACTCTGTGAGATCAGTTCTTAGGCTCAATGACACTTTCTCCACTCTTACTGTTACAACGTGCATGTTTCTGGTGCATATCTGCGCTACTCTTCCTGGAATATCTCATCTTATGTATTATCTGGTATCATTAAATTCTTCTGACTCACTCTGTCACTCAATCTTTCTCGCTCTGCCTCATTCTCTCCCTCTCTTCCTCCCTGTCTCATTTTCTCAATTTTTCCGCCTGTCTCATTTTCGCTCTGTATGTCTACCCACGAAGCCACAATATGTCTGATTTTTCCTGAGCTTCATTGACATTGTAAGAGGAAACAAAATCATTTAAAGCCACGGTTAAAGCAAAATGCACTGAGTACATGATCAGCATGTGCTTTTTGTGCCTAATGCCTTAAATGTCATAAGTCTGGAAAAATTGCAGTGAGAGAAAATAGGAACACAAGACAACTGCACAAGCAATAAAATAAGGCTCTTATCTGAGTGCATAGTGGTAATAATGCAATGGGAGACTGTAATGCATTGCAATTGCTTATTAAACTCAAAGGGAAAAGTATTATAAGTTTTCATATTAAGGAAGTATGTACACATATATCCAGTGGACTTGGGTGACATATTATATGCACATTGGCTGCTCATCTTCAGGTGAAAATGTCATGCTGTGATGTCATGTTTTATCGTGGTTTTGCTAATCCTTCAGCATTAGGGTTTATATTTTTCCTCTTAAGTCTCTTGGCTTCTCTCTTTTAAAATCAGTGAGATCGTTGATGCCAAATATTATTCCGGGTGGAGTTTAAATATCAAGCAATCACTTAACAGTAACTCTCAACTCTCTTTTTTTCATGTCTTCATCTCAGGGATGTGAGCCTCTTGTCAGTAAAAAGTGATCAAAGCCAAATAGACTCACAACTCTTTCTGATTGGACAGCTTTGAGATAGTTAGATTGATATATGGTCCCATCAGAGTTCTTCACAAATCAACTGCAGTTTCATTCTACTATTAAGCTAATAAATTCTTACACGCCACCCATATGCTCATTGTGCTCAGATCGTAGGCATTGAGCCAATGCACTTTTTTAGATGAATACCTGATTCTTTGGTGTTTGTAAACCACAGTCATAGTACCTGCATTGTATGTACACACCACAGTTGTATTATATTGTGTCATGAGGGGATATGGCTATGGTAAATTGTACATGCTGAATGAAGGTGATGAAGGGGCTGTTTGTTTGAAAGTACAAACAAAAGAGCTTATCAAATTGGTGAAGTGTGGAAGAAAGTAATAGGGAGGGAGCCTCAGATATGCATGGCTTGTGCAGTGTGTTGGCAAGGGAACAGGTGAGGTGATCCAGTCAAAGTAAGGATTCATGGAACGATAGAGGCAGCCAGTGCAGTTTTCCTTGTGACCTTAAATGTCTTTAGAGATGGAAAAAAATGTCAGAATGTGAGTCGAGGAGATGCTAGCTGTGCCCTCCTCATCTCTGTTTGCTCTCCCTGCTCCTGATTCAGGCCACTAGCTGTGCTCTGGGTCCGTAGGTGTGTGGATTTGTCAGTTGCTGGCCTTTGGAATGAAAGCTGGTGGATACTGTCACTGTCCGATGCGCTGAACCTTTGGTGGGGCACAGGACTGGGATATAGTGCGAGTCCTGTTTTCTCTATTTTTACTGCTGACTGATTTTTATTTAAGTTCATCAGCAAATTAGAAATTTGATCTATTCAAATTTAAGAAATCATCTTCATTTAGAATATATAGAATATATATTTGCCAGTATATGTATATATACATACAGAGTATGTTTGTATGACATAGCTTCCACAATAAATAGCTTTCAATCCACTTTAGCAGTCTGATGCCAACTCTTAATACTCTTACCTATTACTGTATCTAGGTCAGGGAGCACTTAGTGAGTCACCTCATGACTGTGATTGCCAGAGGAGAAGGGTAGTTGATCACCATCCTCATTTCTCTCAATCCATCGCATGGAAATATCAGAGCCGATGGGAGCAGGACCTGCTCCAAGAGTAGGAAAATATTAATTTAAGTGGAAAAATCAGGAAGCAGGTGGCTTTTTTCAGTTAGTTAGTGACACACACACACACACATGTTGCTTACTAATGTAAAAAATGAAAAGAAAACACAACACAAAATTAATGTTTCTGATGCTTTGCTAAGCTAACACAAACTAACTAACACAAACACTAGAGCACACATTGCAGTTAAGTGGTAAGAGGAATATTATGGTCTTACATTATATTAAAATGTTACCCAGTTTCAATGAGGAACTAGATGTACCAGAGCAGGAGGACATGTTCAACTCACTGGCAATAACATAGAAGTTTTACAAATTCTATGAAATATTACTTTGACATTTCTGCCCTGTGAACAACAAACATCAGAAAAACACAAAATGATGAACATAGGGGAGGAATTATGTTACAGAGTAAGAGCCTTATTCGGAGAACCATGAACATGATTGGCACTAAAACGATCAAATATACAATGGTGACAACAATGTTTCACCTCCTGATAATTTTAGCAAGACAACAGTTCATAAACTCACACAATGATCGAAACAAGCAGTTTATTGAAATAAAAAACAACTTAAAAAAGTCTTGTTTCCATGCTCTTGTTTCCACCAATATCTGTAATCAGGAGCAGAAGAAAGTCAAGTCAGCCTAATTACATGCCGTGTAATGAACCACCTGCTGTGAGACTGTGTCTCTGAATGTTCATGAAGTGGGCCAGAAATGCTGCGCACTCATATTGTTCGTATCTACACACAAACACAATCTCTCTCACACACACATCCTGTTTTACAGAAATGATACTCATGGAATTTTAATTTTAAGACAGTTCAAAAGTACAGAAAACAGCAAATTGTATCTGTAAGTTCGCACACACACAGAGAGAGACACGTTTGCGAAGCTCTCCTTGTTGGGATATTGCATTGACTTCAATTCATTGTGGACATTGTGGACCCTTACCTAAGTAATAATAATAATAATAATAACTTTATTTATTATGTATGTATCACCTATACATAAGATGCAGGCCAGTGTTTTACTTTTCAAGCAATAAAACAAGCAAGTTAAATTCAACAGCATAGGTGTGAGAACAGCTAAAAGTTAAACAGATGAACAAAAAAGAAACTAAATAAAACACAAGATATTACACAGTTTTAAGTTCTTTAAAAAAAAGAAAGTCTGTCCCAATGCCTGTCAGACCACAAACATGCAAACACATAAACACACACACACACACACACACACACACACACACACACACACACACACACACACACAGGCTGTCTGATAACTGAAGAGCAAACACTTGTCAGTGTCCCCCCGCTGTGACAGGTATTAACACAATGTTTCTGTCGTCAGATCAGCACGTCTTTGCACACTCTGACAAACACACATCCTGCTGTACACAAATGCACAGACACACACACTGACCCCACTGTGCACAAATTAACCTAAAATAAACTGAAATGATTACTAAAATCTTTATCCATGCCCACTTTGACCAGCCTCACACAGACACACACACATGCTACCTTATAGCTGCCCATCTACCCTTTTATCTCCAGATGATGAATGGAGGTTATGAAGGATTCTGCCTTAGACAATGTTGCCAATTTTCTCCTTCCATGGCTTTCAAATTCTAACAGATATTTTTCTGAACTTTCAATTCATCATCCTGGACACTGTCCACTCAACCGGCGGAGCTGAACACAAAGGCTAGATCCATTCTCACTCACACACAGACACACACACACACACACACACATAAAATAACACGTGCACGCACACACACACACACACACACACACACACACACACACACACATAGGCTAACAGTTAGGAACACAAACAGTAGATAGAGACATATGGGTTTGGCTGCCTTATTTTGCCTGAAACAACTAAGATGGACTCATTACATTAAAAAATCTTGTTCCTCAAAGGTGACAGTGGAGGAGTATTTCAAGACCACTGCATTTGCATAAATCATATTTGTAGACAACAATAACTGCTTGTGAACCATTTTAGTTTAAAGCATCATTCAAATGTATGACATAATCCATTCTTTTTAGTGGGTATAACAGTGTGAATTTCAGTGTCAACTAATCTAAAAGTGCAATTCTGCAAAAGGTTCATTTTGAAAACAGATGTTGTCATTATCATCTACAATGATACAGATGTTAAAGGCTTCAACAAATTCAAGCTAGGTTGTAAATATTGAATGTTACACTAAATGACATGTTACTTGGTTCAAAACTACCAATCAATCCAATATATGTACTGTCATACAGTGGTATTTTGTATTAAAACATGCTCCTATAATTTCCTAAATCTTTTGTGCTATGTTTGTGTGTGTCTGTGTACAAAATCACACATACAAAATTATATTGAGAGCCTAAACCTGCACAAGAATCTCAATAGCTGATGAGTTCTGAAGCAAATAAAACAGCAAATATATAGCGCGTAAGGTCAGTGAGGAAGATTTAATAAATTGTTAGGTATTCAGACACCTGTATATACAGTCAAGGTTAAGGTTTCTTGCAGGTAGTCAAAAGAAAAGCTACCCACATATGAATAGACTTTCTATAGACTTGCAAACTCCCATACAAACAAACATTATGGGGACCTCTTGCCCACAACCATTTGCTAGACGTGTGTTTATGTCCTTGCCTAAAGCCATATCAGTTCCACCAGCTGAGCTTCACAGACATGACAACCCTATAGAAATGTGCATTTCTGTGTGTGTGTGTGTGTGTGTGTGTGTGTGTGTGTGTGTGTGTGTGTGTGTGTGTGTGTGCCTGTGTGTGCCTGTGTGTGCCTGTGTGTGTGTGTGCGTGTGTGTGTGTGTGTGTGTGCGCGTGTGTGTGTGCGTGCGGGTGGGTGCGTGCGTGCGTGCGTGCGTGCGGGTGCGTGCATGTGTGTTTGTCTCTTTTTGTTTGTAGAAAGAGGCAGAAGCAGAGTGATGGTCAAGTAAACAAAGACCTGTTTTCAGAGCTCTGAAACCCCTTGTGAGGAATGTTCAGAGTGAGGTAAAAAACTTCACTACTTCTGGATAAAGACTGATCATCTGGTACTGTAACAACAGCACAAAAGTTAGCCTTCTGAAACACCACACTGCTCACTATAGGTGCAGTTGCAGTCAATTGAAACATACTACGGTGTCAGAAAAACATATACATTAGTTCTGCCCTAAGCAAAGGAGAATCCTGTTCATACCCAGCGATCTTTATCCAAGTGAGCAATTCCCTTAAATTTAGTGATTTATACCCCAAGGAACCTCTGTGACTCCACCATATCTACCTCCTCACCCTTAGACATGTTATGGTTTTTTCATTACATCGATTTTGAATAAATTAAAAACACCACCCTGATATACAAGTGGCTTTGCAGTATACAGTAGTATGACTAGCATGTTAGCTAGTTAAAGATCCATCATCCAGTATAAACAGCTGAATCTGAATGTTTATCTATTCTTTGATAAGACTCTACTTTTGTCTTTACTAGGTCTCTTTACAATGTATCTTAATAATATTAAGTACAATATTGAAAATACTTCCAGTGGCATATGATGTATCTATCATAAACTGTATATTTATGCCAATGTCAATTGAGAGACATTGTTATAAAATAGAAATCACAGGGTAGCAAAGGACAAACGATAAGCATAGAGGGTAAGAAAACCGGCAAGAATATGGCAGAGAGGAGCCCGAAAGACCACAAAAGGGGACAAGGAGAGTAAAAAAAGTGTGGCAGACAGCTTTCAGTCAATCGGCACATGGCTAGATAAAGAGCACTCAGGTTTTCTTAAGTTAACTACAGCTAAGGCTATTAGCTGCTCTGCTGATCAGCGCTTTAACCTGTGACTAGCTGGGCCAATACTGATGGATGTTTAAGGCTGATACTAGTTTTAATGAGAGATATAAATGTTCCTGGAAGAATTGCTTCATATTAATGTTACACTTTGGGAACATCTGAGGAATTTACAAACCTATAAAATCGTTTACATAACACACAATTCTCCCAACTTCATTGTATGATGACTAGCGAGATGTAGAATCAGTGGGTTAAGACATATCCCTGCTAAAGATCATTTAAATATAAAATAAGAGAAAGGGGAAATGATTAAATGGTGACACAGTTCTCTGGCATGTGTCACCTTCATGCAGCACAAGAGGGACGGAGAGTGGCTTCACTGCTTTTGTGAGAATGAAGAGTCCGCTTGAGAAATGATTGGGTCAGTGAAGTAAAGAAAGAACTGAAGTACAGTAGCTCATACAGGAAAAATTACGGAGACTTGTGGGCTATGTTCTCACAAATCTTGTCCTACTTCACTGTCATCCATTTTAACAGACAGGTTAGATTAAACATGTACAGCGGGAGGCATCTTCATACATTATTCCTACTGTTTAATGTATGACTGATTGATTACACAGTCAACATACAACTGCCAGTTTCAGTCACATAAATTGCTGTGTTTTAACGTAAGGCAACGATATCTGTCTTTTTAATGCATGCATTTCAAGGATTAGGCAATCACATACCCTTTTTAGTTATTAGTTTTATATGAACCCACTAAAACTCTCTTCATGAGTTGTTGCATTTAAATAACTCTCAATTGCTTCCCAGACTGCAAACTGATGTTTTAATCCTTTCTTCTACATTCATGCCACTAGAGGACAAATATGTGTCCCTTGTATAACATTGCTGACTACACGTCTCTAAGATTTAATAAATAGCCTAATTAAAGTTATTCTATTCATTTATTTTGTTGTCTTCTGGCTATGTCTATCCATAAATCTATTAACAGTGAAAGAGGAAGCCATAATAGGTGATGAGAAGGGAAATTGCACATAACAGCATCAGATTAAATCAAGTGAATGAGATTTTCCTGGTAATAAGAATGAGTTACATAGTGAAGATGAAAAATGGATGAAGCGGGATGCATTTGAATTAATAGAGATCTACTGTACATGACAAGAGTCATTTTTGTCCATTAACTAAAGCAGGGATCAGTAGAAAATGTGCTTTCTGTTCATATCACAATTTTCTTCCAGCTGGCTCAGGTAATGTCCATATACACATACACACAAACACACACACACACACACACACACACACACACACACACACACAACTTTGTTCATACAGACAAGCACAGGTGCATGACAGCATGTGCAAAGCACACACGAACGCACACTTGCTCATACACACATCCACACAAATATCATGTCAAGCTGAATAAAGCACAATGACAGCTGTGTAAAATTGCACCTATAAATCATTTGTCAGACTGGTCTAAATTCTATCTGCCAGCCATACATGCAGTCAAATCTGTCCCCATAGCCGCACACACACACGCACATACACACACACACACACACACACACACACACACATACACACACACACACACACACACACACACACACACACACAGACACACAGACACACAGACACACACACAAACACTCCTGTGTGTATCATTGTCTGTGATGTTAGGCCTCCCTCCCTGATAAATTCTCTCTCATAAACACACAAACTCAAAGCTCTGTGGTAATACTTTACAATCGGGCTGGGTGATATACAAAATTTCATATTTCATATTCCGTCAGCTAGAGTACTTCACCTGGTTCAGTGTCTCTGCTATAGCACACACACAGAGAGCTATACCCCACTCGAGGAGAGAAGAGTAAGAGAGGAGCTTGACCATAAATGGCAGCAAAATATAGCAGAGACCGAGCTTAAATTAAACAAGTGCACATACATTTGAAAATAAAAGTCTCTACTGCGTTTTATCATTTATAGTTACCGTCTTGCTGCTTTTCTTCTGTTCCTCAGTGCGGGTGGGTCTGAGCTCTCTGTGTGTTCAGCGCAGCAGAGGAGAGACAGACAGTGGTGGAAATTTGGAGAGTTGACGACAACTTAACTTGTTATGTTCAGTGATTTTAACTTAGTTCAGCCAGGCATGTTTATCCAGCCACACTAGCTTGCTTAATTACAGCATGGTGAACAATGAAGAGATCAAAAACTGATCTATATGGTATCATAGCGACGTGTTAGATCGCATTGATACCGTGGTGTTTTAGGTGAGAAGCAGTGAATGCGTGGATGCTCAAGGCTGCTTTTGATTGTTTTTAGCAAGGGAGGGACATACTCAATAACATCAGCTGGCACAAAATTAAAACAACAATTAAGATATCGTCATACACACTATATATTGCACTGCACACCCCTACTTTGCAATTAGAGTAAATTAATTAACACATGTTAATGCAGTCGTAACCTTTAACTAACATTTAATTAGCAGTTAACTAATTATCGAGTAAGGATGTACTACTGGTGTTTATATTAGCAAAGGTATTAATGTATGCATAATTTAATAGTTTATAAAAATGCCATTAAATAGATTAATATAGTAATAAGCATTAACTAACAGTTAATTGATACCATAATAAAGTAGCTGTTCATTAATGTCTCTTTGGTAAAAGTTCACAGCTAAGCCATTTCATTAACAGAAAGTTTTATGAATGCTTAGTTAAAGGTAATGATTGCTCATTTACTTGTCCATCCTCCAACTTATGACTTATTTTTGGGCTTCAAGTGTCTGAATAAGCATTGCTTAACCATAATTAAACATTTATTAATGCTTTTTGAGACCCTTATTGTCACAGTGTTTCGTTTCTGAAGCATGATGTACTAGAAATATGTTGTGTATTTGTTTGATATGTACATTTTGTATTTGCAAAACAAAATGTATTATTCTGTTAATGGGGTTTTGTATTTGCAAACCACACTGTGATTGTCAGTGAAACATGTTTGGTTTATTAAGTTTTGGCAGGAAATTAGCTCTGTACAGTTTATGGAATAAAAATCATCAGGAGTGTTGGAGACACTGACATCCTCAGGATACGCTGGACAAACTGTTCACTCAGTTCTATGAAAAGTCATAATATAATTAAAACTTCTCCCTCCTCATTGAAAACCCTCAGGACCATTTCTTCTGACCAATTTTCTCTGTAATGCCTGAAGCTAACATGTTTTAATTGTGATAGAGGATGAGCTGTGGCTATATAGAAAAACTGAAGCACAACCATATGCATCTGAAACATAGAGCACAGCCATCACTGTTTATATGGCAGTTTCATATCTGTGAAGCTCAAAACAAATAAATGTTGGAATAGAAATAAAAATCATAATTACAGCAATGGTTAGTGCATACAACCATGTAGAAGCTTATGCAGAAAGCAGATGGTTGTTTAATGGCTAATTGGTGGCTAATTTATTTTTTTAAATAACTTCAAATCTTAAGTATGTCCAGAATATTTAAAAAGAGACATCATCTGCCCATGTCAACATAATTCTGCACATCCCAGACATGTTTCCTCTTGGGGGAAACACTTTAGGACTTCCCATTACCACATTATTATTGTATAACAGAATTCTTATTATTACCCTTAATGATGATGGGTCATGATTGTTACCCTAACACACCTTCTCATAATCTATAATAATAGAATGCTAATCCCATCCTGTTTATATATATATATATATATATATATATATATATATATATATATATATATATATATATATATATATATGGACTGCAATTTGTGTTTTCCACCTTGACTCACAAAATTAGAGCTTTCTCTTTCTATCACAAACATATTCTCATTTAAAACTGTAGGAAATCAGAAGGTGCTGTATGTCTTTCAGGTCACATTTGTCACTGAGAAAAGCGGAGCGATCAGGCCCGGGTGCTTTGGCTGGGGGCTCTGCCATCCATCATGGAGACCGGGTGGTAAATGGCTTATGTAATTCTGTTTCAGATGAATGACCGTGGAAGGGAGTGTCACCACTAACATTATTGTGATCTATACAGTTGCAATGAGAGAGGGAGGGAGGGAATGAGAAAGAGATCCTCTCAAGCTCTTGAATAGAGAACATGAGACCTTTGCTGATTGAAAGTGGATGCATGTAATTCTGATTAAGGTTGAACTGTCTTGCTGTATAGGAAATCTGCATTAAAAATACAAAAATGGTTTCAGTCGAAACCATTAAATAAACTGGCTTTTTTTTTTTACCTCTGTAAAGCGTCCTTGGGTTTGTCAAAGGCGCTATATAAATTAAACTTATTATTATTATTACACAGTGGTTGTGACACAATCTTGCTATTTGGAGCAGATTCAAACTGTTACGGATATTGTTCTATGTTCACAAGTGGTGTTCTTCAGATGACTTTTTATAATTATTATAACATGAAATGTATTTTGTGTTTTGTGTTATGTGCCACCTTTCCCAACAAAGATGCAGCTGTCCCTTTCAACAAGTCCTCCAAATCAAACAACAAAATATGTCATTGGTGAATTTATGTCAAAATGACAAATGTAAGCGGTTTCTGATCTGACATCCCTATCGGCAGTTATCGGTGGGATAACATCACTTTATCTGTGTCCTCCAAATCCGTTTCAAATCACTGTTGAAAAATAAATAGATTTTATGATGTGAAATCGTCTCATTTAAACTGCACAGACAACGTGAAATTGAAGAGCAATCTATTTTAGTCAAATTGTTATGATTCACCAGTGCTGGATCCTAGAAGATTCCATGACATTGGTAGCATTAGTCTTCCGTCACTAGAGCTTATTATCTACATGGGAATTAGAAACTTAACTTTATCTTTTTTATCTTTGACTGTGGCTTGACTTTGTGTGAGAGTTGTGTCTTGTCAATGAGAGAACAGAAACATAAAAGGACTGATGAAAAAGAAATAGAAGATTATGTTGACCTTTATGTTCACTTTCTTTTTAAGTGTTGTTACCAAGAAAATGGCACCATTACCAGTTCAGAGATGGAACAATAGGAACTCGAAGAAAGGATTGACACGATCCGTCCTCTAATTATCGTCTGTTTCCAGTAATTTTATTTTTATGGCCATGTAATTGGGTTATTGGGTCAAGAAGTCAGTTATTGACAGCACTAAAATTGATTTTTCATTTCTCAAATTCAATTCTTTATTCTTCTACTTAAATACCATTGATTTAAGGACTGGAGGTAGGCTCATATATGATTAGACAGAAATATGATGCAGACCTTTCTTCTTGTGTTGCACACAGATGTGTTTCATGCATTTTTATTGTACTTCAACAGATCTTTTGCCCAAAAACTATTGAAAACATCAATGAGCCACACTGTTGCCTCAAGTGAAGTTAAAAAGTTAGGAAATTTAGAATTTAGCAGGATATGTAGCATAACAAGCTAACTTATAAGTAAATGAAACTGTTCCTGCCTCACACTGAACAACCCTTTGGAGAATGAAAATGTGGTTACTGTTATTAGGTTTTTGAGCTGTTTTTTTAAGCAAACTATCATAATTATAATCTTCAGTACAAAGGAAGACAGATGAGAAAACCTCATCTATGTGCAATACAGGACTAAAGGTCTGCATCCATGTTTCTGCCAACGGAGATCTACAGCACAGAGCAGACAGAGCAACATGCTTTATAATGCTTTGGATACACACACAATATTTACGATTAGGATCAATTAATTGTTGGTTTTGCTCTCTCCATTAGATTTGTTGATAATAAGAAAAATACAGAAAGTCACCAGCGATGTCTCTGAAGTAGTTTGTGTGTGTGTGAGAGAAACAAAGTACGAGTGTGTAAGTGTAAAAGTAGAGCAAATCAGCCAATAAATATGTATTCTGTTAACATTTTTATGTCAGTGACCCCTGCTACAGGAATGATTGACTTATCATCATCATCAGAGGTAAGCCTATGTTTATGTTTAAATTATGAAAAGTGATAGGGGAATTGATTACATACAGTATATGTGTGTGCTTGTATGTCTTGCATTTCACATGTCATCATCAAATATATTTTACTGTATCTGCATCTTCTCAATAGAGAACAATGTCGCCCCGCAAAATATTGTGACCCACATTATCCAGATGGTGTTGATTCACATCAGTAAGCTCAGCTTTTGAGCTTCACAGCCAGATCCTCGAGATTCTATCTAAGATCTACAGACTGAGACTCAGTGGAAGAGCCAGGCGGGATTTAGACAGCGCTGAAAATCTGGGCCTGTGTGTGCAAAGCTTCTAAGAACTAAAGGACTCACTCAGGATCACTAGTGAGGTCACATTACCATATGAACTTCTGTGCGGATTTTTTTGAGGCAATGTGGAGGAGTAATTTGATGAAGTGATGACAAATTATACTTTGCCAGTACCTATTTCTTTTTTACAGAATAATATTTCATCTTGAGTGATCCCATCGCACTGATCAGTTCCTATTCCTGCTTACAAACATTGCTCAAATTGATTTCAGAAGTAGTGCATGTATTATCAATCTTTTGCTTTAAAGATATGCAGAAAAATCACTTATGTCCCACATTACTTGATGATATTGATATGTATATGATAATCTTCTGCATGAATACAGGTTCAGATCTTAAGGCTGTCCTGCTTTTAAGAGTGTGTTATTCACTACTGTGAGAAGAAAGAAAGAAGTCAGAGTAAGGCAGGGAATTTTCAAAAGCATTTTTTTTCAAATACATTCAGAGATCTTTGCTCACAGCTGATATCTGAAATGAAATTCTTTTAAATCTGTCTCTCTAACTTGGGATAGATTGGGTTCAAAGAAACTTTATAGGCATGAGTCAATAAACAGCTCATACCTATGGATATCGATGCAGTAAAATGTAATATTCGTCCCTGTATGAGTAGAGCTGTTTATATTTCTTTTTGTCTCGTCCATCTTCCCTTTAATATGCCAGAATTTACCTAAATCATGTTCTCATCTTTTCCATTTTTTAGTTTTCCTTCTTTTTCATATCCTGTTAACTTGAGGCTACTTTTCTCCAACCTTCTGTCTCATCACACCTTTCTGTTTTTCTCTCTCCTCAATATCCTCTCTCAATCTTTTTTATTTTATTTTTCATCTTCTGGCCTGTATTTCTAGTGACAGATGGAGTTGTGGTGGCATCATTCAGGTAAAGATGACTGGGATTGACAGGCCTACTGAGGACACACTGGGCACGTACAGTACCGGGCTTGCATGCTGTCATACACACACACATACACAGGCACACACACACGGCTTGTTATGTTACCAAAGCTTTCTCCTACTTCTTGAGTGTAATATATGCAGAATAATTACCGTTGTTCTTTTTTAGCGATGGTTAATTTGTTTTCCTAAAAAGCCCACTCAGGTACGCATTGTGAGAAAAAGCAGAATGAAACCTTTGAAATATTTGAGTCTATTTATTTATGACAATTGTCAGCTCCAAGGCACAGCCATATAGATTAAGGGTTTCTTTAGACTTGTTAGTATACAACTCACATAACAAATATAGCCTTGAGCTCTCTTGCAAATGAAAATATCTTGCTACCATAGTGACAAAAAGCCCACTCCTCATTGTTGCGGTCCCTGTGCAATTATGAAACTGACTGAATCTGAAGGGATTTTTGTATCAGATATTTTATTTCCTGTATATGTGCAAATGAACTTAAACTTAACTGCTCAGTGGAGTCTTTAAGCAACTCCTGAAAGACTTGGCACACAAGGGCACACAGGTGGTGCAGGGATTAGGATTTCATGCAACACTAGAGATACTGTTATTGTACCTCCAGGTTTTGCGTTCAACACCATTTGCCATGTTCGTGAGGTACGAAATAAGTGACGATTCTCTCACTTGTTGCTGTACTGCTGACCCCTACTGGTTAGTTGAGGCATCTGCATGGTGGGTGGTGGAGCAGCATAGAATAGCCCTAAGCCTCCAGTCTCAATGCTGGCAACACCATGTGTCATAGACATGGCATATTTTGTACTTGTATGTACTTGAAGTATAAGCACCCAAGAATATCCCAGTGCATTTATATCATTGGCCAGTGAGCAGCTCCACAGGAGTAGTTGATGTACTACTCATGGGCACTTTAACAGCAAATTTTAACGGAGCAGAGTACATCAATTATTCACTTCCACTTGCAACATTTCTCAGCCATTGCTGACAAAATTGCTTCGTGTCACAAATGCTACCATAGAAAATAAATTTTAAGGGATAATAGACTCGCACAAAAACTTTTCACACCTTCATTTTTAAAATGTCTGGTTCCCTCCAAGGTGTTTATTTCAGATTCGCCTCTCACTTTGGCAACAAGAACACACGCTGTTGTGTTGGCTCATTGCTCACATCAGATCAGCAAAAATGGTGTCCTCATGTAGTACTTATTTCAGTGCTGTTGTACTGGACTGCTTACTGTGTTCCCTCCCTATACATCATGTGCCCTATTTTGTTTAAAATTGAATTTTCTCGCATTGCTTCCATACTATGTCATGTTTGAATTTGCTTTAAAAAAAAAACAGCTTCAGTTTGGGTCATCATTTTCACACCGGCATCATTTCTCTATTCTGGTCTTGCTGTAATGAAGTACTGAGGGTAGCAACTCCCACCCCCCACTACTGCCCCATCTGGCCTCTCAGTGTAACTCTCGACTACAGTTGCTGCAGACACTGCGACCCAATCACCTCTGCCCGGGGTTCTCATAACAGCCACGGCAACCAATTTGTCAGCTGGCCAACCAGCCAGTCGTTACAAACCAAACAGTAGGTTTGCATATGCTGAATATGTTGTTGTTTTTCACTAACAAAATTTTAACTTTGCATTTTACATCAAAACCTAAGAACGCAGACCAAATTGTACCACGCCCATCATTCAGACACATCCTATATTTTACGCAGGGGCTGACATGGACAGAACATTCCAGCTCAGCATTGAGCACTTGTGTTGGTATTCCACTTGAATGGAGTTAGTTGTTAATCCGACAGCCTTTTCTCCGTTGAGTCAGATTACTGTGCTGTCATCAGAGTTTCATAGGGAGAGGTCATCTGCTCAGACAGATCTTACAAGGTGGCTGTGGGATGTTACTGAACACTCTAGGGGAGAGCACACTGCAGGATACCATGAAAACCACAGATCTAAGTATTTGTTCTTAACAGCTTTTCTAACTTTCATAAACCAAAACCGTGGTTGTTAAATTGAAAATGCATTGTAAAATATCAAGCTGGATGGCTGTTAATGGGAAAAGCTTTCATTGAGTTCTTCTCAATTTGCTGAAGGTGATTGTTTGAAGTCTGTTTTTTAAAGCTTTTTTTTTTGAGTACATTTATGTGCTAATATGTAAATGGTAAATGGATTGGATTCATACAGATCTCCTAATTGCTTTACAATTTAAGGGGAGTTGGTGTCTTGCTCAATGTTGCTTTGATGCATGGATAGGAGGAGCTGGGTTTCAAGCCATCAACATTGCAGTTAGTGGATGACCCACTGAACTACAATAGCATAAGAGTTGGTCCAATTCACAGAAATGTATGGATTTCATGGTTACTCAATTCTGTGTCCAACGTTAACATTTTTTTGTAAATTTTAAATTTTCACTGGCCCAGCAGCCAAAAAATGATTTTTGTGTAAAGGTAGAGAGTATGGGATACATAGTGTAGATATATGTTATGAATTGGCCACTGCTAAAATATCAGATAAGGGGATTAATTACTTTATTGTTTGTTTCATATAAACATGTGGTGCTATGTGTAACAGTTTGAAAGCATTACGTTTGTTGTGTAATAAGAATGCATCCCAGCTGGAAGACAGTTGACCTTTGGTAAAGACATGATTATCACATTGCAGGGGTAAAGACAGAACAGTGCTTCTCTCAATAATAATGATTAGGTAGTAGTTATCTCATGGGCTACTGTTCTGTACTCAGGGGTTACTGTTCTGTACTCAGGGATACAGGATGTTTTGTGATTCTGTAGTTTCAGAGACAGGAACTGTCACACTACCCTGGACGTTGCTTAAGGAGGTCATAGGAAGGACACATGAGAAGATGGAGGAGGGAGTCCGATCACCTGCCCACCAGGAGACCACACCGCACATTGCATAACCATTCTGGATTGTATATAAGACTGGGTTAGGAAGAGATAGGAGTCAGAATTTGTGAACTGACGACAGACAATGTTAGTCAGGGATAGGAAATCTCGACCCAGAGCTCTGTATGTTTTATTCATTTACTGCTAAATAAAATAGCCTGTTGAGACCGCTCATCTTCTCCTATTCTTTCATTAACGAACACACGGACTGAGCTAACACAAAGCGTAAGATTTAGCAAGTAGAGATATCTCAGATCCAAACAATAGGGAATGAAGAAAAGTATTCATGATAATAAAGTTTCAGAGGATATGGATAATCTAGATGATAAACTCTTGTGTCAAGAACTGAGAGATCTGCAGAAATGTACTCAGTATAGAACTGTGAGAAAAAACCCATAATGGCGTTTATTTGTGTGCACGTGTTCACTCCAAGCTCCTGTCTGCTACCATGAGCCACCTGTCCACTACAGACATGGTGTTGAACTGTAATGAATGAAAATTAGAAATGCAGAGGAGTAAAATGAAACAGAAACCGAGAGTGTCTGTCTCCACATCTGTCGAGTGTTTGATGTTTATTTACTTGTGCTTTTGAACAGGAATGACATGAAACAATCAGAAAATAAAATATTATTTCTCTCTCTTCTTTCTCTCTTTGTTCTCTCTACATTCCCTTTCCTCATTTGACCGGCGCTTTTCTCAGCCTGCTCTCACTCCATATCTCACTTTTTCTCGACCTTTTAAAAATGAGTTGGGTTGACAGCAGCCTGACTTCACTTCTCTATCTAATTGAGAGAAATGTCCTCCCCTCATCCTAAACTGTATACCCATGTCTCTGATTGGCAGTCACTGGCCAATCAACTCGCCCAGCATAAACTTTTACTGGCCCCATCCCATTGGCCATTTTGGACACTGCAATGTGCTGTAAATGACTTATCTATCCATGGTATTCATTTGTATCCAAATGAATATCATGGATAGATAAGTCTATATTAAGTAACTTTATATGTATGTATTAAGTACATTTAACAGTGTCACATGTTCTGGATTGGAAAAAAAATCCCACTGTCAGTTATCCAGGCACAAAGTATCTTTCCTCCCAAATGTATTTGGCAAAGCAAATAAGATATAGAAATAATTAGTTTGAGATAGGTTACTGTATATGCAGCACTCCAACCAGTGTAAAAACTCTTTGAAGCTGTAGTTAAAAATGACTTGTTCCTCATCAGCTTGTCGACAAATAGTTAAACCTGTCTCACACACTTGTAGCTTCTGATCAGGCAAGAACACCTTCATCAGCAGTTCGTAATAAGAAACCATCTGCTTAGATCTATAGGATTGATAGGGTGATACAAATACTGATGACTTCTCGATAGTAATAGTTCACCATATGCTTACCGAATATGAAAACACCATGCTTGGCAAATACGATAGAGATAATAATGAGGAGAGCGGGGCTGAAAAGGGAGAGGGGGCAATGAAATATGGAGTGATAGGAAAAGAGAAAATGCTGACAGCATTGGAGAGAAAGACAGATTGAATGAATATAAGCAGAGGAAGGAAGATGAAAGCGTTAAGATAACGATGGAGGGTGGATAGAAGAAGGGGACAAGGGGAGGGAGAGAGATGCAGAGTGACAGACAGGATGAAAGAGGGGTGAGGGGAACAAGGAATCACAGACTAAAATGGAAACGGATGGACAAAGTAATGAGGAATAACGTGGCTGCAGTGAGCAACAACAAGCTGTAGAGAAAGACAGTCAGTCCGTGAATCAAATAGAGGCAGAAGCAAAGCTTAGCTGAAATAAAAACACAAAAGGACAGAGATAAATAATGAGGAGAAGTCGGAATAAAAGGTTTGTATTCCCATTACTTGTATGTGATGAATCATAGTCCATTTAATTATACGATTAGCCAACACACAAACAGAGTTTCTAATGATAGTATGGTGGTCAGGCATTAGACTTCACTATGACAGTCTAATAGAACTTCCCATTAAAGCCAGCCCCCTTCTCACAATGGCAAACGGTTCCTTTAATTACTAGATTTCCTCTAAATATGGTGCCTGTCAGAGTCCCTAATGACTGTGACTGGAACATTATAGGGATCCATTAAAGAGGAATTGTTTTCCCTCCACTCAGGGTGAACGCAACGCTCGTGTAGGGAAAACAAATTTCTCCCATCACATGAGTGTATCATTGTTACACACACACACACACACACACATCATTTGCAAGGAAATCTCACTCAGTGTAAGAACACAAGTGTATGCAGTAGATATAATAAAGGAAGGAGATTAAATCTATTCATTATATTTTATCCATTTTATGTATCCAGCTCAACATCCATGAATACAGCATGAGGTCAGTAGCCTATTCATACATCTTAGACATAATTTACCTGTGCATATTAACTTGCTCTTAAACAGCTTCATTTAAATAATTTGATTATGTTTTAGCAGCATTTCAATGAAATGTGGCAGTTAATTGATGCAACTACAAAGCCTGCACGTAATCTTATTAACATCATTTCAACAGATATCTTATATATAGTAACAATTACAAGAACAAATGCTTCAGAGGTACAATAAGCTCATTGGGAAACAAGGCACCTGTTTGTTTTTGTTTGTTGATCATCCCGGTAGAGACGTATGATATAACTTAATCCTCCACCCTCTGTACCTACTGTAAATCCTCTTATCATAATGTGTACAGTGTAGCACAGTGCTATAGCTCACATACAGAAACAAGACAGTAGTATAAATACTGCTGTTTATTAAATTATTTTACTTCTCAAGAAACTACAGTGGGTTTTAGTGGGAAAAATATGTAGATACAAGCCCTTGCAGCCACATTGGGTGAATCAATAATACTGTAGGTGTTGTATACCAACATTAAAGTCTTATGTGTTACTGGCCATTTTCACTGGGAGGCATTATTAACCTTTCTGTTAAATCTTGCAGACATGGGATGAGTTAACAAACCTTTGAGGGAATATTTGCTAAATGATCAGCGAATCCAAATCTAAATATACAAGTGTCCTTCTTGATGTTAAAATACAGTTAGGTGGATAGTTACCTGAATGCTTGTTGAGCCAGTGTTTCTAATAAGAACCAGCTGTATTGGGCCTTCACTATATTGTGGCATCATTACAATTACAGACTGTCTGCTTGTTTGTCCTGTTGTTTATACACTGTCACATGCAGTGATTACACTCAGCAGTAGACACAGGTGCTCTGGCTGGAGTCCCACCTTATTGTCTAATCATGTTTCTCTCTCTACTTTGTTCTGGTTTGTGTCTTTGTCCATTGTAATGTTGTGCACCACTTTGTACATGCAGCTATCCTGATGGGACTGAAGAACTGATTTTTTTTCATTTTATTGTTTTATTTAGCCTACCCATTATATTATTTTCTTTTTTCTATTAGAAAGTCAGTCTAACATGATGCTTACCACTAGCTATACGTGCTGGGATTTCAAAACTGGCCAGGCCTGTTAGCCTACTGGATAAGCTGCATGCCATATAACTGCAACGTCTGAGGTTTGGTTCAAGCACCAGCAGCAGACTTTTGTTGCATGCCATACCCCAACTTTCTCTCTTCATTTCCTGTCATCTTTCTCTACTATCCCTATCTAATAAAGGCATTAAATGCCCCTGAAAATAAATATTATAATTTAAAAAATAAAATAATAACAGGCAACTGACCATTTGCCAAATCCATATCATCCAATCATAGTGAGCATTTATAACCAGGCACGTTAGTCCTATCAAGCATTTTTCCACCTGCTGAAGTGGTTGCATGGAACTGTACAGTCAGAGCAATACATGATATCCAAAGATTTGTCTTTTTATTGCCTTCCTAAAATCACAAGAGTAACACTGTAAGGAATGGATTAAGCACGTGTTTACCTGCTCTAATGTAAATTAGGGCTGAATTACAAAAATCTAAAGGTAAAACTTACTGCACTGCGTGGGAATACTGCCATTTATTATTTATTATTATTTTGATAGTTATTAGTCAAGAATGTCATGCTGAATGATTGAAATATGCTGAAGTAAGAAGAATGTTAGTGAAACAATGTTTGAGTAATGTTTTAAAGTTCATTAATGTTTAAATCTATGTGGTATCTGAATTCTTTATATAATACACATTATTACCCACTATTTATGTTTAAAACTACTAATTAGTTAATCATTAATAAATGATTAATTCATAATTAGATGAATTGATTATAGTGATGGATGAAATATGTGTATTTTTGCATGTAAAACTCAAACTTAAATTACCTAAGGATCAGGAGTTAGAAAATCATAAGCAATCACGTTTTCCTTTGGGAACAATATTAATACAACAATTAATATGCACAAAAGTTGTGGCACCAAAAACTTCTCCATACCCAAACCATGCCTGAAACGTGCCTGAAGTTGACTTAGTTCCTTTAGACTGGTCCTCATCTGAGCTCAGAAACATTTTTTACATTATCATGAGTACACACACAGTTTAATTTTTCTGAAACAAGCCACAGAGTACCTCAGTTTCAACTGTGGATTGAGTCTTTCTTTCTTTCTTTCTTTCTTTCTTTCTTTCTTTCTTTCTTTCTTTCTCATAAACCTCAACTGATTGTGTTAACGTGTTGTATGTTGTATGCATATTGAATCAAAAAGTATTATCCCCTAGAGAAGTAATTTCCCCCTTTAGTGTACCTCCGGTGCCTCCATTCTTTTATAACTTAAAATCACCCACTTCCACCACTGTCATCAACTGAGTTAAGGTTTATCTCACCATTTAAGTTGTTTTATTCATTTGGTTAAACCAAACTTGGTTGTTTTCTTCATCCTGTATTATCCAGACATTTAGCTATTCATAAATGTCTTAATTTATCAACAAGGCATTGTCTGTTTGTGTTCTTTGAAGCAAGAGACAGAGGTTCATGTACCGTAAGAGCTCTAAATTCCAGATAAAGGACTGATTAAGAGGTTTTTGTATTTATTCCCTTCAATAAGTATGGTGCCTCAATTGTAATGCGTGCAAAGACTTAATTTCCCCTACATCCAACTCCACACTGATTACAAATTAGGACACATTGTTTGTTATATTATCCATTTTCTTGTACATCTGTTTCTGTTATTTCTCTTCCTGAATATTGTCCTTGTTAACATCTTTAATTCTTCTTTGTCATCTGTGTATTTCACTGGCTCTACTTTGGGCTTTGGGCAGAATTGGTTTTGAAAGCCTATTCTGAAAATGTACCACTAACAAATGAGCAACAATTCTTTTTTTTTAGTCTTAGTTGTTTACAGAACCAACGTGTCTCAACTGCTGAGTGAAAACTGCAACATGACCAGAATATACAATGTATTCCCACGTTATATCTGGGTTTAATGTTTGTTAGAAATGTTTGTTCAAACGTTTACTGGATGTACAGTAAATCTCTCTGAGTTTGAGTTTTGCCTTTTGTGTTGGTGCACTGGTACATGCTCAGTGGGTGGGGTGAATCTGGGTGAAACTTTATCTTATCCCTTAACAGACAGGTGACAGGTGTACTATAAAAAAAGTAGCTGGCAACACCATGTATAATGCACAAGTGCTTGGTAGTCTACAGCCTCCCAGGTCAACAGATGAGTTACCATTGACAGGGACTACAGTTTGCAGGGAATTGTGAATTATAAAGTGGCAAAACTGATGTGAAAATCTAAAAAGAGAGAAAATGTTGCATGTACTTTTTTTCATAATCATGTTGAAGTATTTTGGTATAATGGAATTTATTTCTTGTTTAAATATAAAGCATGCTGCACTAGTGAATGTACTGAGGTCATGCTTCTGTACTTAAAAATCATTATAATAACAGGGTCTGAACTGTGTAAGGCCATATGAAAGATTTATTTAATTTTTCTGACTTTCGATAACAACAGAAAATGTCACATAATTAAATTGTTAATTAATAAGCTCTATCACATCAATATGTCCAAGAACTAAACATGTGACAAAATGAATGGCCCTGCTTCGATATAGACATCTAGGTTATTGAAATGGCAATGAATACAATGAATGAATCAAAAGGTGCTGAAAAAAGGTACAGTTCAAAAACAGTCATTGTCAAAGCATATTGTGAGAGACAAATTTAAATGCCAGGTTCTGCTGAGTAAGCGCCTGTAGGTCAGATTTATTAAGGCTTTTGCATTTGTTTTTCTGCCCCTCCTAATAGAAGGAGTCATGTTACCAGAGCTGATGATGTATTCAGCTGGATTTGCCATGGTCACACAGTTTGTGACTCTCAGGTTTGTCTGCTCATCAAACTTGAAGTTGAACTTGACCATTACTGAACTGTAAATCATTCAGGCTGCAACAACATTATTTTTCTTCCGTTAAGATATTTAAGCATGTGTCTGGATACATTATTAACACCCATATTAACACCATCTCCACCACCACCTGCTCTGCTCTGAGCTGCAGCCAGACCTGCTGAGTGCCCCAGTAAAATGTGCAAAAATCTTCTCACACGTTCAAAAGCTAAAAGCAGACATAATGCTCATCCAAGAGACACATTTTTTTAATACTGACCAGCAGAGACTAAGTAGACCTTGGATAGGACAGATTTTTTTATTTTTTTTTTATTCAAAATTTCATTTGAAAATAAGGGGTGCAACTATACTAATGAGGAAAGATGTACATTTTACCCCTGGCAGTGCTCTTGCAGATGTGAACGGCTGTTACATCATTATCTCTGGCACACTATATCAGAAACTAGTTATTCTTGTGTCTGTATATGCCCCCAATTGGGATAATCATAACTTCACGAGAGTTCTGTTGTCCTCTCTTCCCAATTTAAACTCCCATGTATTAATAATAGGAGGAGACATTAACTATGTCATTGGCCCTCTACTTTATAAGTCTAGTTCCAGTTGCCTCCATGAAACAGTGCATATACATCTACTGCTGAAGATTCCTACATCCCTCTGCAAATCAGTACTCAAACAATACTAGATTATTTCTTCATTGATAAAGCTCTTATTTCTTTAGTAGTTTCCACACAATACTCATTAGCAGCAGACCATTCTACTGTCATCCTTGATTGTTCCTTTAACCTTAAATCTAAGGATTTTTGACTTTGGCACTTGGACCCTTTTTCACTAGCTGATGCAAACTTCTCAACACATGTCTCTGAAGCCTCTGACTTCTTTTTGGTAACAGAGACTGGGGATATACTATACACTAACAGCAACAGTGGTGTCATCGTAGTTGGTGAGTTTCAGTCTCTATCCAACATGCTGTGACACAAATGAAATTCTTTCTGTATGCTGTCCAGCAGTCAGTGGTAGCAATGAACTCAATCTCACTCATGGCAGCCTTTAGATTATTCTTCATTTCCAGTGTTATGTTCTCAACTTTGTTTTTCATTGTATCACAAGAAATTTAAACTGTATCTGGTTGTAGGTGATGTACAACAGATTTTAAACCCTGCTGTTTGACAATATTGAGAGGGTGCGTCATCAACACTTTTCTATGACACTCTCTTGGTTTCCTACAGTTTAAGTGGCTTGAATGAGTGACCTTTGTCTGACGTTGTTCTCCTTTTCACAGCAGGGGAAGTGATGTTTTTGTACTTTTTCAGGTTCATATTTACTCTAAGAGTGACAATATGCACATGCAAGCCACAGACAGATATACACAGAGATCTACAGAAAAGTAATTCAGCTGAAAGAATTATATGGGTTTTTTTCAACAAAACTAATGCTAACAAGCATTGCAAGCATTGTAAACTGACAGTGATTACATAAAATACTAAATTTGCTAATGATAAAAACAGAAAAGATGCCATTTTTATTTTGTTTTACATTTTTGTTTTTCAGATTTGATGGAGAAGCTCAAGGTTTTTAAGTTGCTACAAGGCACAGCGCATTCAACAAGTATCATTCTTGTGAGTCGACAACTTAAAACATCTGTCTTAAATAAGGCCATGTGCGTGGAATGTCTAACTGCTCTGCTCTGTCAGCAATTACTCCATGGTCAAAAGTCCCCCTCTCTTGTCTGTTCTTCTTCTTAACGTTTGATGGCAGGTGTCTTCTCCTTCTTCTTCTTTTTAATATGATATGGCCGGTGGCAATTAGCGTTAACATGCATTATCGGTACCTACTAAGTTGGAATATGAACCAGTTAGAGTTATCTGCTTCCTTAAACAAAACTTGTTTGTTTTGTATCGATACGTCTTGTATGTCTTTTTTTTCTTTGAGCATTGTATTTTGTTTCTACCAACCTCTGGCAGGGGCGATAAGGTTGTTCTGGGTTGGGAAGAAACTTTTAAAAACTGAAAATGCCTTATGTATAACTTTTCTATTTGTGTGCAACATACTACTGCATTTTCCTCAATAATTTATTCTTAAAAAAAGAGAAAAAACCTGCTGCTGCTCCCTCTCTCTCGCCCCCCCTTCTACACTGGTTTCAGTGGCTTGTGTGTATTTTGTATTTCTTTGATTTGTCTTATTTTATCATCCTTCTCCTCTTTGCTTCCCATTGACTTGTTTATTGCATTCTTATGTATGAATAACTAGGTACGTGCTGGTAAGTAGAACATCATAATTTTATGAGTATAATATTTTTACTATAGTTAAAGTTTTTCTTGGGTGGTGTTGAACTGCAGTCCAAGTACATTTTTTTCAAGTTCAATATATTGTTATTGTTTAGCTTAAATTGGTGACCTGACCTAATAGAAATTCCACTGCTGGAGTGCCATGGTAGCTGAGTGGTTACTCTGCATGCCACATACACGTAACGTCGCTGGTTTGACTCCGGGGACCTTTTTTGCATGTCGTACCCATCTCTCTCTCACCCCCTTTGTTTCCTGACGATCTAATCATGACTAACTATCCAATAAAGGAAAAAAGGCTAAAAATATTCATCTTTAAAAAAAGAAATCCACTGCTCACAGCGCCCCTGGCACAGCATGCTGCCTTAGTAAATCAGATGCTGAAAATACACCGATTGCAGCTGCAAATACATTGAAAAAGAAGTAAAAAACATTTACGCTACACAATTTTCTTAGTAAATCCAGCCTTTAGTGTCTGACTGTAATCTAGGATAATTATGATCTTCAGTATCCTTACAAAACCTATGAACAGTTGTGACCAAGAAGTGAACTACATTTCTGTAGTTACTGTTTACTGATTCTGTTTGCCTCAATTATAAGTCTATTAGGAACAACTTACTAAAAAAAGTGTGTTGATTACAGTATCTGAATGGTCACTTCAGTGCTGTGATTTGTGGTGTGTTTGGATTGTACTGAGTTATATCGAGGGTTTCTTCTAGTGGTTCAGTTCAGTGATATAAATGTGGTAAACCTGTTACACTGTGTCTACCTAGAGCTGATTCAACTTATCAATGTGTTCTGTGTTGTCAGAGCTATATAACATCAATACAACATTAATGAATACACAGTGAAAACAAACACCAAAATGCTAGCCCTATAACAAAGAAAGAAAGATATGTTTCATATGGGAAAACCACCACTATTCCACCACTGACTGTGATGGAATAGTGTAATAGTTGAGATAATACAGGAAAGCAGACACACTCATATATACAACAAGCAACTAATTTCATTTAAATGATTAGATGTTTCTGCAAATACCTTCCTCCTATGATAACTGTGGTTTATTTTAACCATGTTCGCAGTCTCCTTCTGACTTAAGCCATGTGGTTATTGTTTTAACTATGATGACAAAGGTCCCTTAACCTTTGTGTTGGACTTGTGACCAACACAACAGAGACATGATATGAATAGTAAAACCATACTAATAAACTCACCACTGAAATGATTAAAGATGATAAATGTTGGTGTTGGGTCGTCTCAAGCTAAAATTCAGAAAATGTCTGTCTCGAAGCTGGCTGTACCTACTTAGCCTTCAGTGTATGTGAAGCATTGTGAAAAATAAATGTTCACAGTCAGGGCAGGTTTGAGTGTGGTGAGGGCTCGATCCATTGATAACAGTATAGATGCTTTTCACAGCAGACATTTCGCAGCTGTAAATAATAGCACTAGCGATGGCTGTATTCCATTAATGTCCCAGTAAGTGATGTCAGTGAGCCAACATGCGTAATACCAAAGCCCTAAAACTGGCTCAATTTAATGCAGTGCAGCCATCATTAATGACATTAATTCCCCTTTGATCTTTTCCTGTTTTGACAAGTCAAAATGTCTTCTGTGAAAAGGTTCTATTAAAGTCTAAACATGGAAAACAACATACAGCAACTTCCCTGACAAGTCCAACACTCACAAATGGGCTCCTTTTACCCAACAGTAAATGTACTTGCCCAGTTTGGTTTGTCAGCCCTAAATCACGCAGAAGCAGCCTGTGGGGATGAGGTGGAGAAAGGAGATTGAAAAGCTGCAACTGACTAATGCTAGTCGCTAAGGTGTTAACTCCGCTGGGACTGAGGTGCCCTTTGCTTGGCTGATTTTCCTCAGGTGTTGTTCTCACCTCTCCCCTGAACTGTTCTCAAGCTAAATTAATTTAGGTGCTTAGTGTTGTATCCACTTTCTATCAAAGTAAATATCATCTGAGTGGTCAGATTTGCTCAAGCTGATTTTGTTGTGTTGTTCTGCCTTTTCTTTTACCGTGTCTAAGGTTATACAACTGTGCATTGCGGGTTATTTTTAAATTTGTTAAAAAAAATGTTGCTCCCACACTGTAAGCTCACCTCCATGTTTATGTGATGTGAGACAAATTTCAGCAGCACCAGGGAGAGATAGTTTTTATAGAAGTGTTTATGGCTCATTGACATCCTGTCGCTATGTTTATGACTCACTGTGCCCGTCACACCACTAAACAGCCTGACTCCCTCAAGGGCATTGGGACCAATCAATACAGACAGAACCAGACTTTAATAATCTAGCACAACATATTCTCTTAGGCTTATTGATGGGTCGCAACTCACACCGCTGCACAAGAAACAAGTGCTCAATTTTATTTTCATAATGATGACAATACAGGGGTGGGACTGAGTCTACAGCTGATAATTTAGTCTCTGATATAACCAACAATTACTGAAGCACAGGTTATAACAGCCACATCCAGAATGGGAGGGTGTATTCAAAGCAATATTTATCTGTTCTCTGCTCTTTCTATTATAGCAAACATACGACATATCAAAAATGATTCGATTCTTTGCACAGTCATAATGGCAGCAACAATCAGATCTACACAGCTTGCTTGTAATAATATAAACTCATATCCCTGGAGGATTTTCTGTGATAATGAAACATATTATGGATTGAACAGACATTCTTAGACTATTGAATGAAAAGCTTCGGCTGTGACGCATCTGATAATGTGGAGATGTTGATTTTGAATAGGGTTAAATGTGGAATCATCACATCAACACACACCTCACATGTTGACAATCAATATATGAATTCCTTCGGGTAACATTTGGTTATCTAAACATACCTGATCATGTTTTCCATCTCCCAACTTGAATAAGTGGTGTGCTTTGGAAATACACAGTGAAATGGCATTGTGACAACTGTGATCTAGCTTTGATTCCAGTAACTGCTCTCCCAGCAGGGTGAAAATGGGCCTCAGTTTAGCCTTGTCATACAACAAAAAGCACTTAGTGGTAATGCTTATGAATAAAAATGCCAAGGCAAAAGGCAGGCTGCTCCAAGACAAGCTTTTGACAAGCTGGCAGTCTGCCATTTTGATTATCTAAATTCACGACTAAAGAGCTATGAAATATGAGGAAAACTATCAAGCGACATTCCTTTGGCAGCCACACCAGATGTAACTGTTGTGTATTTGTCCAGTAATGACTTCTCTCCCTCTTGTCAATACGACCTTATCTAAACCTTATCACCAAAGTGTGTGTCAAGTTGTGATTTTTGAGCTCTAGATGCATAGATTAGCATCTCACCATACTGGGGAAATATGTTCAGTGTTGCTTTGCTTTTGCTTAAGGAATGTTGAGATTTGCCCGAAAATGTCAGCCCAAAACCTTTATCAATCCTGGTCTGGCTTTTTATTATAAACATTATCTGAAGTATCCTAGGCATAGATGAATGAAAGTTCCCTCTGACCACAAAACAAAACAAATTAGTGGTATAATAACGTCATTTTGGGATCTTGCTAGATTAGCCTAAATTTGGGGGACAATTTATAAAAGGGGCTTATACATTTTTGAATATGCTTACTGATTGCAGCACTTTAGCCTCACAGTCACTGTCTCATTTACAAATGTAATGTGCTTGGGTAGGGACCCAACAATGGAAAAACTATTTCTGACCTTATACTTTCTGGCTTCACTGTATATAAATAATATATGTTTTTGCTCCCATATGAATGGGGGATCTTGCTTTGAATTGCCTCTCCCAAGAGTTTTCCCATTTTCCGTATGTGCTCTGGTTTTAGGGAGTTTTCCTCATGTTTTTAGAGAGCTTGGACTGGGTCAGAAACTGTTGCTGATGTGTGACTGTAAAGTCCATTGAGACATTGTTAGTGATACAGTGGCTCAATTACAGGGCACCACACAACTTTATCCACAAGGAGCACTGCGCAACACATTTATCCTTTTTTCCTTCCTATTTGGGCTGTGCTGTAGTATTAAAGACATTTTACAGGGATAACAATGTGCTTTGTTTGTGGACATTAAATAAATGCATGTTGTTGACTACAAAACATACAGTTCCCTCTGTCTAATGCTCACTGCTACATTTGAGACCCTTATGTCTTACGGATAGTTGACTCAGCAGTTCTTAAGGAAACTATTTGTTGTGTATGATCTCTTTTTGCCTGTACTGAGTCATTTTCTTTTCACAGTCAGTGTGAGCGGGCTGATATTCTGCTGCTCACACAAGGGACATATAGCTGATAGGCTGATGGAGAAAAACTTAATATATACAATTTTTCAAGCACAGTGAATGTATTTAGTAAAGCTGAAACAACTAAAATTAAAGCCGCAAGCGGCGATGGCGGGCCCTCGCTCACCCATGCCACCGCGGGGCCTGAGGCATGGCGGGGCTGTGGCGTGAAGCAGAAAGTGAGAAAAAACCTGGAAGGAGGCCAAAAATGCAATGTTTGGTTCATCCAGTAGGGGGCAGTCACAGGTAGTTACACATATGGTCTGGTGTGGTCTGGTGTGTTCAGGGCAGCCACTCATCAGTCATGTGAAGTTTGGAGTGAATTGGACAAAGCATGAAGGAGTTATGAGAGGTTGATGGTTCATCCACCAGGGGGCAGTAGAAAGTAACAAAACACAAGCGGTTGCGTTCAGGGTGGGACAGTGATTACACATGTGAAGTTTTGTGGAAATCGCACAATGATGATGTAAAATATGGCACTTCCTGTTTCCACTAGGGGGCGACACGAGTGAGATCGCCTATGAGCGAATGGAGACATTGAGGTCGGCACCCTGGACCTGTGTACCAATTTTCATGATGATACGAGTTCAATAAAGCCATCAAAAAGCCAAACATATTTTCATGGCAAGGAATTGATGGTCGCCGCATCGCCACACGGACGCCATTACTCGTAGCTTCACAGTCTTCATAATGTAGCTTCACCAACTGGTTCCGAATGAAGTTGATGGGGCAAAGTATGTAATTTTAATGAATCTTAGTTAACTTCCTGTTACCACCGGGGGGCGCTATGAGTTACGTGGGAAGTTAATATATCGGGACGTTCAGGGCGGAGCCATCATCATGTCCAGCAAGTTTGAAGCTGATTGGATGAAGTATGTGGGCGTGAGAGCCACTCGTATGTACATGGCGAGCACGCCAAAGTTAGTTGAGCCCTGGCAGACACGCCCTTTGACCTACCGATGCGCAGAGCACAACTTAAGCTCAGCTAGGTCTGGAGATGTTGCGTACCTAATTTGAACTTGATCGGGCGAACGCTGTGGGAGGAATTAATTTTAGGCGGGAAAAATCAAAACCAAAATTGCCGACTTCCTGTTGGGTTGAGGTCATGAGGTCAAGAGGCTTTTTTGCATATGTGGGTATAATACATATGTGTACCGAATTTTGTGAGCATAGGACAAAGTTAGCAAAATTCCCTAAGGGCATTTTTGGACTTTGTAGGGGGCGCTATTCCGCCATTCTGCGTCGACCATGTGCAACCACCCAAAAATATCGAATTTCGGATGAGGCCGGACGTCCGTGCAAAAGTATAAGCATTTTCGCATTTGGGAAAGGGGCGAAATTGGGGCACGAAATGTCGGAATAATAATAATAATAATAATAATAATAATAATAATAATAAGAATAATAATAATAATAAACATTACAATTTCAATAGGGCTTTCGCCAGGCGACTTGCAGTCGCCGCTCGGGCCCTAATTAGGAGAAAAATGCCAAACATTAATTGTTTGCAGATTCTTAAATATGAATGTTTGCCATTTTCTTTCTCATACATCATAGTAAACTGAATATATTTGGGTTTTAGATGGTTGTTCGGACAAAAGAAGCAATGTCACTACATCACTTTTGGATTTAGGACATTGTAATGGGCATTTTTTCACAACTATCTTATATTTTATCAACCAACCAATTCATCAACAACTGATTAATATTGATAGTGAAAATAATTGTTAGTTTTAGTGCTACATGTTGGAATGAGTTGATGTGAGGTGTGACTTGCACACTAGAATGTTGATAGGATCACTGGATCGTCAGTGGTTATTGCCAGGAGGCAGAGGCAGAGTGTCAGGGTCAGAGGAAGGGTGCTGTTTGAAGTCTTGAAACGAAACACTTGGTCGTGTAGAGGTGTATCAGCATTCTGCGGGCTTGGCTCAACTGCTACTTACATTGCTGTACTGATAAGATGAAACACTGAGACAACGTCCTGACCACAGGGAACCTGCCACTCTAGTTGGCCCCTGGGGTCATCGCTGTGTGCTGTCATTCGGCCCTGACTGCCATATGGTGAAGAGGACTAGGTTATCGTTTCATTTCTGGCCAAAAATGTCCCTTTTCACCTTAATGATCTTTGGAGATGTCTTATTGTGATGACTTACTGTGCTCTAACTTTTTGTACTTGTATTTTTTATTACATTTATCATCAGGTACCTCCTCTTCCTCTACCTCAATGTTCTCCTTCACCTTGACCTTTTGGTCATAGGGTCATCTATTCATGACATTGCAAAAAGACAGAATTGGGGTTACTGGCATGTACAGAGCCTTTGTATTGTTATGTCTCCACTACTGACTGTTGTATGTGAGATAGGTACAATTTTTATAACATTTAAATACTGTATTTGTATCGTATAAAAAACAACCACAATATTGTGTGTACCCTGATGGTGAAACATATGAAAGAAATTACAATGATAGTTATCATTGCAATTTAATTTTTTTTTTTTCACTTTATGAAAAGCCATAAAAAAGAGGAAAGGCATCATTACCATAATTATTGCTGTTGTTCAGCTCAAATATAGAAGCTTATATTATCAATGGCAATGTCAAAGCCCTGTCACACAGTACTATGACATGATAGCTCCTTGCAATGATGTTGGCTGAAGTAAGAAAATATTTTCTCTTATGTGACTGGTACTGAAATCTCTCATATGATCTATGAGTGACATCAACCAAAAAAAAAAAAAAAAGGACGATGCATGCTATATGATCATTCCACTTCATAATTTCTCTGACAGTTGCCATGGTATAAATGTGAGACAGTGTGCAACTCACCATCTTTTATCAAAAGACAGCTGACAAGAGTGCAAAGTACTCTCACTTAATTAAAAAGAACGAACTGTTAAAACATGTTGGATTACATAGAAACATGCATACTTGGGGAAAATGCAGGAGAAAAACGTATTAATGGAGTCAACCATCATTTTTCATATGTAATAAATTATGTCGGATGTTGATATTACGATAACTATTAAAATTAGTATTATAATAATAAATACAAGTAGTTACATGCTAGAAGATGAGATTCTTTTAGGGGGCTGAGCCCAGAGGAGAAGTAGATCCATTTGTTTGGAGTTTTATTTGATGTCTCATAAAACCAAACAGCTTCCAATAATTGTGTTTCCGGGATGTGCCGCCCATATAGTTCAGACCTCCATCAAGGACAAATTGCTTGAATGGTGAACGTCAGATTATGCTTTCATTGGAATGCATCTTTATAGTCCACATCGTCTAATGCTCTCCATCTGCCTGTTTCTCACTTTTTCAAACTGTCTCTCCATCTTGCTGTCTCTATCTGTTTACCAGGCTCTCCCTGTTTTGACTATATCTATTCTCTCTCTCTCTCTCTCTCTCTCTCTCTCTCTCTCTCTCTCTCTCTCTCTCTCTCAGATACACACACATTCAATTTACTCCTTCTTTTTTCCTATGTCTCTCTCCTCTCCTTTCCTCTCCTCTCCCTCAGATATCAGTCATACTTCAGCTTGGCTGGGCAGGGCCATGACTGGGTAGAGAGGGAAGGTAATTGAATTTCTCTCCTAGAGTGACTCACATCAACACAGACAATTCAGACATAGCCAGGCGCGACGTAATAGACAGGGAGGGCATCGCGTCAGCTTAGAACCGCAATTAACTACAGGGGGGACACAGGCGCCTGAAGCCTGAAGAAGAAACCGGGGGAAATAAATGTGACGGCACTCTCTTCAACTTTACAGCCCGTGTATTCATGGTTCTAGGACTGATATGTCATTAGAGCAACCACTCCTCAAGTGAGAAGAAATCAGGAGCAGCTGTTCTTATTCTTCTTCAGGTCAAACCGCTTTAGAAGAAATATTATGTGCAGTTGGAAGTATAAAGATGAAACTACTCACTACCAACTGACCAAGACATGCAGCTATAATATACTTGTGATTAATTTGAACTTATTTCTGGTAAAGATGACAACTAAGTGTCGGGCGGTGGTTAACTTGGGTGATAGAGCCAAATGAATCAAATTAACTGGATGTTTTATCATCTTTTATTTTCACTGAATACCTCCTTTAAGAGATATTATTATGTTATGTTTTTATGTTAAGGCTTGTCAATCATTTATATATCTTTAAATGGACAGACAAGCCTCAAGTTTGGTATAATCTGACCTCTATCCCAACCACCACACCACAGTTTTAGACAAATTGGACTCATACTGATATATTTGGTGTGAACATTCATGCTGCCAATAAGAAGAAATTAGTTTCCAATCTTTCAGTCAAATGGACACATCTCCTTAGCCCTTAGTTGTAAACACAATATTTGTTCATGGCGCCTTGATTACCCCATGACCTTTCCCAAAACATTGGCTACCCTTTGTTATGAATTCTGACATCCACCTGGTACAGTGCTGACTCTTACAGCAATGGCTCACTGAGGAGATTATTGGGTGTTTGCAAAGGTCTGCATGCTGTCAGACATCTATATTATTTGCATATATTTTTTTCATAGAAATTACTCAGATTTTTTTTTATAGCTTCTTAGTTAACAAGAGTTACATTGAAAAAGCTTTTTCTAAAGCACATTCATTTTCTTTAGGAGGCAGTTATAACATAATTAGTGCTATGAAAGTCACAACTAAACAACTAAAATGTGTATTGAGTGTACCGTAACACACTTCTCCAAGATGAATTGATAGAAAAAGTAATTACGCACTTCATTTGAACAATTTTATTCATTCTCTTAATGCTTATTAAGTGTGATTTTTTACATGCTTTTTCCATTGTTGACATTTATTTGATAAACATTAACATATTGTTTAATTCTCTACTGAAAGGGAAATAAGCCAGGATATTTGTGGCTTTAACAAAACATTAAACTGAACCTGAATCATGCAGACTGTGAGGGCAAAAAACTGCTCAACTAATATGTTCATCCAGTAAGTGCTTTAGCAATATTGTAACTTCTCACACCGTCAATCTTTTATCGATTGAGGCATTTTAAGGCGGATTTGAAGCAGATTAATCATCTTGTTCAATACTAATATCTGGGCGGAGTTATTGCGCTTGAATAAATGCTCTCTGTGGCAGTTATGGATGAAGTGGGGCAGGATCTAATATGCTGTCTATTTTCTATTGATTCTGTGCAAGCGAAGGAAAAAAAACAACTGTTATCAACATTGACTTGTACTAGCATTGATTCTTATGTGGGAGATGAGAATTCTGAAGCAAAAATGACAATTGACTAGAAAATGGTGATTTTATGTTTTTAATATAAACAACATTATGTGAATTCATTTCACTTCACCTGACCATCCACTTTGTATATGTCACAGAATCAAACTTTGCTTTACTGTATGAGAGCACGAATAAGTAGATGACTTTTCATCTGAACATAAAGGCTAATTATATATTAGCTACATTTGTGGCTATTTGAGTTGTTGGAGTGGAGCAAGGTTTATGTGGCAAATCAACATAAGCTGTGAGATAAGGAAATTGCATCAGCTTAGCATCTTTCTCTTTGCCCTCATTGTGCATTTTCATCAACCTGCTAATTGATGCTGCTGCTGCTGCTTTACTAACACAGCCTTAGCAAAGAAATGTGAAGTAATTACTGCTTGCAAAGGACTCTCTTTTAAAAGGAGTCTAATGGTTACAACAGAGGATGAATTGACCCATTGAGTGGAGTTTTTTTTTCTTTAACAGGAAGAGTGTGTTACCTCTAGAAATACCTTATTGTGTGCTGATGCTTGGTCTTGAAAATCACTCTACTGTATGCAGACAGCAATGAAACAGAAGAAAAAAAGGGTGTGAGATAAATTACATGTAAATGTCATTCAAGAAGACTGTGTAAAATGTTTCGCATTACAAAGATGCTGACACAAACAAAATGTGATCTGACAGAGGCATTGTTCTTGCATTTGAAGGTTATCATGGCAAGTTCAAATAGTTTCTTGTGACAAAAGAATATGTAGAGAAGAATTTGTTTCCAATTATTTCAGTTTAGTATGAAAACAAACAAACAAACAGAGACTTTAAACTCGGCAATAATTTACAATGGACTCTTTTGACTATTACCATCCATATTACCTTAAAATTAAACCAGGATTTTAGTAAACTGAACATTTCCGTGTAAAACATCTACTCTTTTATCCATTAAGTAAAGCAAACACAAACAATATTTTGTAGATTTCAGAGTTTGATCCACACTGATTTGTCCTTCTCTAAAACAACAAGCTACGTTTAGAATATATTTCTGTACTGTTCACCAGTAACATTTTGCATCAGTACAGAGGTGGCATGTATTTTGAAATAAGTACAAATGTGTCCTAACTGTTGACAGCTTTTTAGGTTAGAGTGTTTGTTAAATAAATGTTTTGAGACATTCTGTAGACATTCCTGCCATATGGAGCACAACACATAGACTTTGTGAATATAATGCTTAACTTTAAAAGACACTCCATGATTGGAGTACAGCATCACACCAGTACTGAACATAATCAAATTACCTTCACATGTAGTCCATTTCAAATATGATGTATGGATAAAGTATATGCTAAATTATGTGTTGAAATGCTAAGAGGATGTCGTCTGTTGTAAAAAAAATATAGCATAATACTCTTTGGTGACTGCTCTTATCATAGCTACTTTTTGATAAATCAAAAGCCAATTTCAAATTTGGTCACCTAGCTTGCTTTTGGAGCCAAAGGTCTACCCTATAATGTGTTATAATGATGCCCCCTGTGTTATCAAGAAACAGCATATATTTCTTTAAAGCAGTGAGGAGTTATGGAAATATATTGCTGTGGGGTATTGTGGTTGTCTCAGCGATACTGAGCCCATTTATCATGATACTGTGACACCTGGGGGAAGATACTCTCTGGGAGATTCCAACACAGAGGCTGATGTCAGATACTGAAGGCACATACTGTGTGCACAGGCACAAGCACACACAAAGGATTCAAATACACACACGGTGTCACATGTTTAAAAAAACACACCTTTGTACTTCTACCTACATACACATGCACACGGTATGTAGCACAGGGGTTACCAGAGCAGTACAATAAGACAGGCGAGGCTGGGTATGAGAGAGGCTTGAGAGGCAGTCCACCGACTTGGTAACGGATGAGACACTGCGTGGAACAGTAGCAGAGAACATGTAACAGAGTAAGAAATGAAAGGAAGAAATTAAAGAAAAAGTCAGAAAATAAAGAGGAAAATAAGTAATGGATCGTCTCAAATGTTCATGTTGGTAGCGACACAAGAGAATAACAATGTAGGCACTTACCATCAGCAGATAACAAAATCAATATGCCGTCTCTCTTCTGAGTCTAATCAATAACATTCTCTGTCCCCGTTATTAGAGGAGATGATCAGCAATTAGTTTTTCAGGATTTTTGAAATGTCAGCACAATCTCAAATGTGGCCATCAGACATTAGAAATGTCATTACAGTTTACAGAACAGTTATTGCTGTTGTTTGTGAACTTTGATTAACCAACTTTGAAAAAGAAAACCAATAATAGTTAATGTGTCTGGACAAAAAATATTCTGATAACGAAAGGATGTACCCAATTATCACAAAAAGCACAAGCTGTTTTTCTATATAAAAGAATGTCAGTCATTCGGGTCCATTGGTGACCATTGATCAAAAGTAGCTATTCATTTCTTCCACAGTCCAGTACTGATATGTCAAAACTGTTTGGACACCCAACACCATTTTGTACTCGCAAAAAACAAGTTTGAGCGAAGACAGAAGAAAGTTTCTCAAAGGAACAATATTTCCCATTAACCGGGATATTCAATTTTAAAAGTCAAATCCATAATTTCTATCAGGACTTTGGAATGGCTGTTTTTCACTAACTAAATAAATAAATAATGTAGCACATAAATAAAAAACATTTTTCATGTTTTTTATCACCACATCCCAATTCGATCTCAGGAGAGATGGCGCCTGACTGTTTTAAAGTTTTTATCAGCTGGAGACGACAGAGTGGCTTCAGCAGCATACCGAGACATCATTCCCATCAAAATGATAATTTTCCCTTCAAAATGTTGCCTCTCAGGAAAGGCAAGGTTGAGTCAACAAGCAGCTTGTCTGGTTATACATGATAAGACAGGCCTGTGAATGGGTAATGAGAAGTTTTACACTCTTGCACTTTGCTCAGGTGATATTGGATTGTTAGGATTGTGTGTGTTGGGGATAAAATTCACATCTGAATCTGGCTAATCTTGACTTATGTCCGTGTTTAAAAAGGTAAATGCAGCAAATGTTCAGTCACATAGTAAATCAGCAGTCAATCTCCACCTCACTTCGCTCTGTGTAAGGAAATAAAGGTACACAACAGTGGATCAATACAGAAACCATATAAGGCTCTGGAGGAGAGTGAAAATAGCGGTTTTATATCAGATCACTTCTTGAATACAGAACCTACAACCAGATCCAAGTGGATCTCATTAGGAGTGGCACATACAGTATAAACTACTCTCAAAGATACTGTATGTTAGATTGGAATAGTCAGGCCAGTTGCACATAATTATGACCAATTGGAAGTGTAAAAAGATAACCACCTTTTCCCTGCAAACAAAGACTGGTGTTTCAGTTGTAAAAGTTCACCTACTGACTTCTTATGAAATTAACTTGGAAGTGGTCGATTCTTTCAGGACGTAGAGGTTTTCTGTTAGAGTGAGCCAGTCTGAGAAGATCGAAAATCTAGATCAGTCAGCCATGTGTTTTACTTCTGCAAGAGTCTTAATTTGACAGACTTCTATCTGAAGCCTTAGTGTTGCCTTTGTAAAAGCTTGAATTTGCTTAATTCCTATGACAATTACATATCACATATCATACAGTATAATTGTATTTTAGAACTCTTCAGTGTGTTCACACTATTTCTTTATCATGACAAATGTCATGTGTTCATCATGGTCTCAATGAAAAATTGCTCTTTGAATTCATCTACAGTCATGCTGCTCTCATGCATCCATATCTTTATTCTAGCACTCTCATCTCTGATGTCTGCCCTCAAAGCGGCTCATGTTATGAAAAACTCGCCGTCTTGAAGTGCAGTAACCAATGAAAAAGTACAACAGCCTGTGATGGTGATGTAAATGTGAGCATGAATGTGGGGGTCTCTGTGATGGTTCTAGAGGCAATACGCTGGTGTGGAAATTCACTTGGAAATGTAGTTTTCCTGCAGATGTTGCTGCAGTATTTGTAGACCACTCCTACTGCTGGACATTGTTTTATTTGAAATTTAAATATTTATATATCACATAAACAAAGCAGAAATGGCAAGAATAGTTTTTGGGACATGTTCTTTATACTTGGATTACTGGGTGATATCTGAAGGATATGTCAGACAAAAGAGTTGGTGTCAAAAGACACAAATCTGTGACAATACATTTATATTTTGGATACGCCACAGGGACGACAATTTACAATGTCTGGCATAGCAGATGAAACACAAACATGTCAAGTCAAGGTCTGTAATTACTGAATTAGTATCCAATCATTGTTTTTTCTTTACAGGGATAAACAGCCAATTGAAAAACACATTTACAAGATTTTTATGCTTGAGCTCCCTCAATGACGATAGTGTCTGTGCAAAACAATGTTGACACATTCTTTCTAGAGCCTATCCATAACAGTTTATCCAGTCAGATTCACTGCCGCACACTTCACAGGTGGTTGTTGCTGTGTTGTCAGAGAACATGAGATTTGCAGGCTCCAAAACACATTAAAGATAAAAAATAAACAAGAATGCAAGTGAAAAAAGGAAAAAGATGTATGAAAGTATGTGCAAGAGTCCACCAAAGCAGTGTGTGACCACAATCATCTGTCCCCTTGATCTATTGTTGGCTGACATGCTGCGCTGACCTTTACTTACATTATCTGCCATCATTTCACCATAAACCACAGATTTATGACTTTAGTGAATGCCAGAGCCCTAAAAATCTTGTCTCCTTCTTCTCTTTGTCATCCTGTCCTTCTCTCTCCTGTTCACTTTCTTCGAGGGGTTTCACCCATCCCTCCACCATGTCATCCCTTCTCCCCCCCACACCCCTTGTCTTCTGCTGGCTTGGTGTTTAACAGTGGAGAAGGTCAGAGTCGTTAGTGGCATGGTAATAGACAATGCAAATTAGAAGGCCAGATTTAAAGGAGATTAAAATGTAACTCTGTGTCACAGGATAATGTCTCCTGTCCAGTTTGAGTATGTGGCTATTGTGCAGCACGTGTCATGTTAATCTTCCTGTGCATAGAATCAGACCTTACAATAAGTGCCCATAAACAAGTGAGTTAATCACCATCCTTTAAAAAAAAAGTTTAAAGCTGCATTAAGCAATTATGAACCACCAGGCAGCAGAAAGATGCTGCAGCTGTAGATTGTCAACTTTTTATAGTTAACGTGTTCAGAGAATGACTGCATACTTACACATCCAGCAGAAACACAACAACATTGTCATTTCATTGGACTGCTTGCTCTTTCCTTCTCCGTGGGAGTAGCAGTAGCCCACTAGCAACGTATTCACATCACAGTGAGTTTTGATTATAGTTGACACCACTAAAGACTGATTAATAAACATTTAGGTTAATATACATAACCTGCTATGTCTATATTCTCAGGCCCAGTTACACCACAGTAGCATAGAAAAATTCCATTGCTAGCACGCTACTCAGACAGAAACATGTCAGCAATTCAGTCACAGTACCTCTCACTCATTAACAAGACAATATTTTCTCATAGTTTTAATTTAAGAAATACATTTGTTCCATCAACTCTTTCATCGTAATTCTCTGAGAACCATTCCTTTATTTTGTGGTGCAGTTTATACTCGCTACAGTGAGACAATTATGGCTTCTCTTGTGACTCTCCTCAAAGGTCAGCGCTGTCAATGCAGGTCACTATCGGTCAACGTAAATTTGCCTTTTTGACACAAGATTTGTCTGGATTTATTTTGCCACTGTGAGAGAATACATTGATTCCATTTAAATGAATCATTTTGATAAAATGAATCATTTTATCAAATGCTGATGTGACTAGGCCTTTTAAGTGTACAGGAGTGCTGAAGAATATCATTATTGCACTTTAATGCATAACTGTAACCGTATCATCAGGAGAAAAGGTTTTTGCTTAATAATCAGACAGGGATGATTATGACACTTGACACTCTCTTGACTTTTTAAATTGTAGTATGAATGAAAGAGTCCAGCAAACCCGCACACTGACAACAAGAAAAATGCATTATTTAGTAAAATGCAGCGGTAGGCCTACTGCCTTGTAAATACCCTTAGGAGTCAAATTGAAAGTTTGTCAACAGAGTAGTGATGTCACTAAAAATCATGGATAGACTGGCCTGGTCGCAATATTAGTTTTGATATATATTTACAGGAGTATCATTATAGTATCACTTCAGTATTTCAGGCTATTGTGTTTCTGCAAAGACTACCAGCATGTTTGTTTTGTTGATTGTGATTCCCTTTTTCTCAACATGACATTAGAATTTGACTGAAATTTGCATAGAACATACATACATTTTGCTAGTACTATGGCCGGCTATACATTTAAAGGGGATGTGTTATACATATTTCCAGGTCTGTGTTTATATTCTGGTGTTCTATTGGTATATCTTTATGTGATTTACAGTTACAAAAAACTAATTTTTTATCTTAGATTTTTATCTTAGACTGGCTCTTTATGTAGCCCCTCAGTTCATCTTCTGTCCGAAATGGGCCGGTTTATAGCTTCTGTCTCTTTAAGGGCCCCATCCCGATGAGCCCGCTCTGTTTTGATTGGCCAACTACTGCAAGCTACCCCTCAGCAGATTTGTGGTGGCAACGTAAATAATTATTAACAGTCAGATTTCATGTCTTTTTGATGTTAATTACTCAAAAACTCCTTAAATACACCTGAACATGCTCAAATTTGATGTAAAATATGTGATTAAATCAACCATCGACCAACCTTAGCAACAAAGGCTATTGAACAGATTGCTGTTTGTGGACATGAACGCACAATGTGATGTAAGTTCGATTAGGAAGGAAGCTTTGCAAATTGAGCATCCAGAGCAGGCTGAAGACCTGGTGTTTGACTTTCAGGGAGCATTCTGCATACATTCAGCTCAAATTTGAAAGTTTGACCATGTTTACTACAGACATCCGATATAACAACAGTGTAAAAATAACAGAAAATTTAAAAAAGCATGTTATATCCCCATTATATCGATACATTACTTTCTTGGATGCATATAAACAGATTTAGAATTTACAATATTTAAAAAAATCTCAGGGAGCTTGGATGTTGTGAAAGGGCCAGCCTTCTGCTAATGAGTTAGACTTTGCAGCACAACTTCCCACTCCATCATTTGGAAAGAGCTTTTGCATTTTGCCCTGCAGATCAAATTGACCTTCCATAAAACGTTTATGTTACTGAGGGGAATTTTCATAAAACTTTAAACAAGGCCAATCCCAAATGAAATTGCTAATGCTATTGCTGTCGCTCCTGTTGAATGTTTATATCTGTGAGTGGTACTATCTTAATCTGATGCTGACTCCCACTGAACAAATGTGTAGGTGCTCAAGCTCCGTGGTACAAACTCTGAGACCTCTTGGACCAGTCCCAAAAATGCTTTTGGCAAGAAAAGAACAGAAAGCTGTAAACCTTTTTTATCTGAAAGCATTATCAATGTAGATGAGACTGAAAGACTGCAATGACTGTAGCTTTTTTTTCACTGATTCAGTTTGTGTGCCACGCCTGTCTGCTCACTACTTCTAATGACATTTGTGAAATTCAAGCAAAGATTAGTATTGTTTCTAAACCTCATCAACACCCTATTCCCTTGTTTGATGGTAATTGACACGTGTTCTGCTGAGCCTTCAGTCTGCGACTCCATACATAACCTTGATTAATGATGGACAAAGACAGAGTGCTATTACATGCATATTGACTCTAAATCTCCAACATCAGGCCGGCTTCAGCATCCCCAATTAAAACTCATTTACAGTAATTAGCACTGATGGCAGGGCAGACAGCAGAGAGGAACAAACTGGTGAGTCAAGGACATGCAGTGACATTTTGATTTTTGATTTTTTTTTTTTTTGTACTTATTCTTGAAAAATAGTTATGGGTTTCTGTGAATGCTTGGACTGCTGGGAAGTTTCAATATTTTCCCTAATGGATTCTGTGGTTTTGAAAAAGGACAGATAATGCTAAATGTGTGTGTGTGTGTGTGTGTGTGTGTGTGTGTGTGTGTGTGTGTGTGTGTGTGTGTGTGTGTGTGTGTGTGTGTGTGTAAATGATGTGAATAAATGTGCATGTTTTGCCATGTCTCTATCTCACAAGTATTCCCTGCAGACAAAGGTCAACCATTGTGATTTCCAGGACTGAGGCATCATGGGAAATAGAAAACCCAGGGGTATGAAAAACACAATAACCACCATCAATCAGAGGTGGTAAGTCGTCATCCTGCATCATGCAAGCTTCATGCTAGATGTACAGAAATGTACTCAAAAGTGTAACTGAAGCACAAATGTACACCCTGTACAATTATTCACCAGGTTGTGAAGGATGTATACTTAATTTTATATTCAAAGGTGTTCAAAAATAATCTTTATTGCAGGCTAAAAGCTCAGGTGAGAACAGTTTCATTGAACTCCAGTGCAGACCAGCTTGAGACAGCCCATCTCTGCCAAGTAAACCTCACAGCTGGTCACATTAAGTCAGCTTTCACACTAAATGCTTAATGCCGTGCTTTGAGGATTTCACTGCAGGCTCCAGTCATTTGTCATCATGAGCAGCTGTGTATATACAGTAAACATTTTCATCTGTTCAGTTATAAACCAGCTTATAACCTTTAGTACAACTCACTTATCTTAACAAGTCAGGTTAATGTAGCATCACTTTCAGCACTTCCTGCTGATATTCTATCTTCTTTTTACTACAACAACAAATTTTGCTACAGTTCTTGTTTAACTATCAAGGAAAGTTAAAAACTTAAAATAAATTACGAAAATACATAAATAATAGTAATTTCACCCTAATCTAAATGTTTAATCATTCAAGTGGAAATTTTCACTGCCCTTTATGTGTTAACACTGCAAAGAAGTATGTACAGCATGCTAGACACACACACACATGCACACACAGATTAGCATATTAGCATCATAAATCAAATGTGTGAAGTCATAACATTATAAATCATTGGCAAAACATGATTATAATTAAATCCTGTCAAAGACCAATGACTATTTTCTAACAACCTCTTTTACACTCTGTCTTTCTCTCTCTCACTCCCTTCCTCCATTAAGTCCCATCACTTCTTCCTTTAGTTTATCCGTTACTTTGTAAATTAGACATATTACCCCTTTATTAGCTACACGGACAGAGCCAGATCTATGGCTTATTAATAAAATACTCGCTTGACATTGATAAATACATAACATGATGGCCACGTCACAGAAATTAATCTCCATTTTAGGGATTGTCTCTGATTCATTAATCCATCTAATTACCACAGATTTCACAAAATATCTTTGTCCTGATCTATCTCGTTCAGTTCCTTCTTTTCCCTCTCCCTTTATCTCTTTCTGTGTCAATTCTGCTCTGCTCTGCTCTACTCTAGCTCTCTTTCCTCAGACTTATGGATCTCTACATAATAGATGAGTCTGTCTAAGGAGACAGAATAAAGGCTCTTAGCAGTGTGATGAATTTTGTACATTATCAAATTACACTTCTTATCAATTCACCCCCCACCCCCACATGCATAGACAATCAGAGTGTTAATGTGAGCAATGCTGTACATACTGTAAATCCAGCACTGCGAACCAAACTAAGGATGGAATGTGTTTATGTCTGTTTGTATTGACTGACAAACTAATAAATAACTATGAAAAAGCCTTTGTGGTTCCCTAGAAAATTGTATATTTTTTTCATTTTTTAAAATGTTCATAGGGTCAATGCACAGCGATCAACATTAGAATATGAATGTGCCAAAAATTTGAAAGTTTGAACTGCCTAAATTAGATCATAATTATTTATTGTTTTCATTTGATATTGGGGAGAAGATTTGTTGGTTAGACTTTTCTTATAATACTTTCTATGTTGACAAGTAATCTGCTTTGATTTTGTTTCTTCTCTGTTTTGATGATTGGTTCCAACGAGGCAAATACATTTTTAAACATGATTTTCTTTGGTTTATATTTAAGAACGGAGATGCACAGAAAATACTTTTCCATGAAAGTGCTTAGCTTATCACAGAGCAGAGCAGCAGGTGATGAATCGGTCACTCTGACTAAATTTAGAACCAAGTCGAATTCCTTAGCTGTCATTTGTCGTTCAGTTTAAGGGGGGGTCGAGACACCTGATTAATTGAGCAATGATCAGTTGGATTTCTGGCATGTCCAAAATTTTGGACGGCTGTCTTGCAGTTTTAGTAGCTCTGGGATCCAACTTCCTACATGCCTCATGTGAAAAGATCTGTTATAACTAGTAATGAGCTTGTTTTAATATTATTTGAGTAGTCTTTTACTGATGTCTAGATGGAAACTGCTGTAATAGAAATAACACAGAACCTTTCTGCAGAAAAGACTATATTGTCCACACTTCCCAGCCATTTGCAGGTCCATTTATTTATTTATTTCTTCTTGCTTTCCATTCAATTCAGTTTTATTTCTATAACAACAAAAGCTACCTCAAGGCAGTTTTCACAGAGTAGGTCTAGATCATACTATTTAAGTTAGTAATTAAGTAGAATAGCACAGAGTAACACATCCTTTCTCTTTTTTGTCAACATTTTTTAACAATGTAGCCATCTGGATCAAATAAAACTTTATTTCAGTCATCAATGGACACAACTGATTGGGGGTTTACTGCTTATATTCAGTGTGTGCAGCCACATGCAGGTCAAGCAATATGTTGTGTGACAGTAAAAGTCATACTTTTTGGCCTTGCAGCAATGACGTTTATAAAACACACAAGATTAATGAAAATGTAATGTGCTACTCAGATTTAGACCTATGGACTAACAAATTAAATTACACCTGTAGGTTATATTCAGCCCAATATGCATATGGACAAATAATACAATAATATACTTTGAATAAAAAATGTTTTTGTTTATATCAAGTGTCTGCGGCTGTCGATTTTTGGCAGATTAACCACATTTTCACAACTACGAGCTCAGTGCACTTGTGCAAATAGAGCTGGCCGCTTGACCCAATGTCTTTACATTGATTCACAAAGAAAGTAACGATTCCCTCATGTAAAAATATCCAAATTATTCCTTTAAGTGTCTATTTTATCATAAAAAACGGAAACTTTAAGCTCTGGCTGCCCAGCCATTTAGTTCAGTTATGGCCTGCTTTATCACTTGCTTGTAGTTATAATAATTAATCGCTACATGGGTATGTAAACAAACATATAACTTTATCTAACTTTGTTCATCAGTAAAATGTGATGACAGGTTTTCAGTCATCTAAAAGCATTGTCTTTGCTCCTCTGTGTCTATATTGTCTTTTGATTAACAATGCATTTGTTTATTTTTGTATATAAACATAGCACAAAAAGTAAGGACATTTGTGTTTGGTAGATTATTTCTTTTATGTAACAATGCTTCTTGGCAATACATCTTATACAGTTGGAAAGCCTGTTTAAATGGTGCCACATTTGCAAGGAACATGCATTTGTGGGATGAGCAGCAAATCTTCTCTGCCAATGCCGACAACTTATTCTGCTATTTACTCTTGTTTGGTGTTGTTTGGTGAATTGGATGACTGAAGTCTGAAGAAACAAGACATATTGGCAATTTAACATTTAAACAAACAGGAGCCTTAGTAGTGTGTGGAATAACCATACACAGCCACAACAGCCTGGCACCTCCTCCTCATGCTGGTCCCCTGACTGCTCACAACCTGCTGTGCAATGGCATCTCATTCTTCAACCAGCATTTATCGCAAGTCAGCCAACGTGGTTGTGTTGGTCACTTTGGCACGAACAGCACTCCCAAACTGATCCCACAAGTGTTCAATGGGGTTGAGTTAGGACCAGTGGTGGACAGTAACAAAGTCAATTTACTTGAGTACTGTACTTAAGTACAGTTTTTGAGTATCTGTAATTTACTTGAGTATTATTTTTGGGGGATACTTTTACTTTTACTTCACTACATTTGAAGGACAAATATTGTACTTTTTACTCCACTACATTTATATTGATGCTCTTGTTACTCGCTACTTTTGAGCTTACGTCAGCTGATGATTTAAAAATTATTTTTTTTTGCACAATTCTGAGAAAATAAACAGTTTTGAATGGAGGAAGAAACTGGAGAAACTCTCACAGAGCGTCGTGGCCTTATCTCAAACCCATGTTTGAGATGTTGTTTGTTGTGCTTACCGCGAACAAATTATATCACGGCCTACAAAAATCGTCTTCCAACCTGAAAAAGCACGTTGCGGTATGTAAAGTAGCTACTAACGTTAACTAGCTTAATGTTTGTTAAATTGCAGATGAACATTTTAAACGTAATTGTATGTGCTTGTAGTATCCTTTTGTAGTTGCCTTTTTTAAACGGTTTAAAAATATGGCAACTGTTGCAGTGCAGTTGAATGATTAAGTTGACTTTCTGTTCATGTTTTTTATACAATTCATATCAAATGGCGCTTTTCCACTACACAGTTCCAGCACGACTCGGCTCGCCTCGCCTCGGTTTTTTTTGCGTTTCCACTAGGGAAAGTACCTGGTACCTGATACTTTTTTAGTACCTGCTCTGGTGAGGTTCCAAGCGAGCCAAGCCGATACTAAATGTGACGTCACCAGACTGCCGGCCACTGATTGGTCAGAAGAGTTGTCGCTGGAAGCGCCACATACAGCAGCAAGTACACCACTGCCTCATTGTCCTCCATTGTTTTTGCGTTTTGTGTCGCGTATAAAACAAAGTCACGGCAGTTTCGCGGAGCCGTGCTATGACGACCACCCGCCCACGTTGAGTAGGTACTTTTTTGTAATGGAAAAGGTCTGTTCTGGAACCATGTCGAGGCAAGTCGTGCTGGAACTGTGTAGTGGAAAAGCGCCAAAAGAGTCCAAGGTAGGGGTTAGGTGTGTGTGTGTGTGACAGAGAGAGAGAGGGAGAGAGTGTGCGCGAGTGAGGTGCGGCTGTCTTTGATGTGGGTTATCCGGCTCATATTTGGCTGTGAATGCATGATATAAGTAAACTAGCCAATAAGTTGTTTATCCGTGAATGTCAATATAAGTTCTTGTAGTGCCTATTTAACTGAATATATTCATTTCATATTTTCTATCTTTTTTTAAGTAGATTGACAATAAAGCTACTTTCCTTTCCTGTATTTCCTGAGATATTTTAAAAATACTTTTACTTAAGTACATTTTTAAGCAAATACTTTAGTACTTTTACTTAAGTAATATTTTGACTAAGCTACTTTTACTTGTATTGGAGTAATATTTGACAAGGAGTATCTGTACTTTTACTCAAGTAGTGAAGTTGTGTACTCTGTCCACCTCTGGTCAGGACTGCTGGTAGGCCATTCCATCCTCTCCACTCCCAAATTCTGGAGGTAGTCTCTGATAAACCCCGCTTTGTGGTGGCGAGTGTTGTCATCTTGGAGGATAGAGTTCGGTCCCAGACTGTGGAGATATGGGATTGCCACTGGTTGCAGAATCTCATCTCGATATCTCTCTGCATTGAGATTGCCACCAATGATTACAAGTGTAGTTCTTTTAGGTTGGTTTCATTGCACATTGGAAGAACAAAAACAACAAATTATATATTGGAATTTCTGAAAAAAATGATTTTCAAAGTGCATTGTGGTTCTTTTAATAGCATCTGTCACGTGTTTTCAGAAAAGGTATATATTTTCTTCTCTCTGCTCCTCTTAAGTGTATTCAGGCTAAATTGCTGTCAAACTGATATGGGAAAGGTTATTTTTCCCTAAAAATCTACACATACTGAATGAATACTTCAACGTGACTTAGTTGAAGTGGTGATCTCGGGAGAACTTAATATTTTGACAAAGACTTTTGGGACAGAGAGAAACAGAGTAGAAATTTCCCTTGACAACAGAAAAGAAAGCTTCGTACGGCCACTGAATGTCAAATCAAATGTGAAAACAAATCACAGCAGGAGTCTGGTGATGTGTTTATAGTTTCAAATGGACTGAAAAGGCTTTTGGTACCATGACAGTGCCATAGACAAAACCAATGCAAGTATCCATGTGAGGTTTCTGGTCTTTATTTTACATGATATGTGACATAATTTGCTGGTTAGGGGAAACAATACAAACACATTTGCTTTTTCTTTGACTCCTCAAAAGTGTGTCTTGAAAAAAACAACTATTCGGTAAGATTTTGATTTTATAACAATTGGTTTCAAGCCTTACAGCCTTCTCCTTTTCTTTGTTTGTTTTGTGTTCAGAAAATATCTTGCATTATCAACTATGATGTGTAAACAATAGAGAAGTAGACATGCAACATCAGCTCAGAAAATGAAATGAGATTTGTTATGTTTTGAGTGTGTATGTATATTTTAAAGTTTGATTATGTACAGAAAGAAAGTACTGAGATTTCCTTGATTTTTATGGGTAAAATAAATACCCAGATCCTTGAACCCACAGTGACATATTCATAAATCATAATGCTACAATAAAAATAATTGCCTTGCAAAATATCAAGTTCGACTGATGCACAAACCAGAGCATTGCACGATATGTTCACTGGATGCATGTCAGCTGTGTTTTTTGGCTGTCCTTCTCACATACATCTGATGGATTAGATCACTAATATACCAGTCCACTGGTTCCTGAATGGCACCCCTACAATGAGTTCCATGATGAATCTGATGGGTAATGAGATGATTAACAAGATAGGAACGAAGAAAATAAAACTTATTTCTAACTGCTGCATACAATTATGTTTATTCTCAGACTTACTTTTTGTAGTGAATTGATGGATGACTTCACTTGTGTAAGGCTCTAAAAATTATTCAAATAAAACAAGAAAAAAATCTGTCTCTGGTTGAACTGGTTGTATTCATTAATTTGTGTTTAGAAAGAATGCAAGCAACATTTTAGAGGTGACTCGATTGTATGTAAAAAAGAAAAAGAAGGCTGCTTTATAAATTGCTTTATGAATCTGCTTCATAAATGTACAGACACTAGAGGATAGATTCAGACTGGAGAGAGAAAACAGAAGGAAATTACTTTTCTGGTGAGTTATGAGTTCAGTCAGAGGCTGAGCACACACAGGTACTGACAGCTATCACCTGTTCAGTCAGTACATTGGATGTTGGCGGGGTCTCAAAGTAAAAGGTTCATCTACATAGGCCATGTAACAGCTTGTGTTTCATTTGCATAACCGTGACCTGAAGAATCTTATTAGGCTTCAAAACAATTTTTTTTCTGTTGTACTGGTCTAACGGCTACAAGTGTGTATTGGACTGTCAAACACACATCACAGCCCAGGCCAGTACTGTAGTTAGTGAAGAGGCAACTAATTACCTCTTGGAGGACATTAAAGTTTTTCGAAGTCTAAGTTGTATGTTTTATTCACTTACAGGAATTCTTGTAACTCACACTTTTACACAAACTGGTTTCTGTGAATGGGACTCAGCTACTCAACTGTGAAAGCAAAAGTGTTACATGAAGATTGCAGTAAGGTCATGACCACATGAGCCTGGTTATGAGTTGGCTCACTGTATGGAGGGTTTCTTATTAAAGGGAGTGTGAAACACCTGTTCAGGCCAGAGGAGTTCACTTGTGGTTCCTGTTCAGTGCCACAGCAGACAGCTGAGGAGAGAATATCTGTGCTGCTTCTCTTCACATTTCAGCTCGTTCCCTATTTGTTGAGTGAGTTCTGTGCAGGTTTGTGGAGGTATCATGGCTGAGAACTGCAGGAAACATTGGTACAACGTGGAATATTACAACCCAGCACCTAAAACTGTCAAAAAAATGTAATTTTAGAGAGGGGACTCATCTTCTTCAGGCGATTGCTCCCTGCTGTCAACAAACGTTTTGATCTTTTTGAGCTAGTGACTCACATGCTTAATCTCTTTTCTCACTCTCTTCCTGCACAAATAACTTTAAAGATAACTAACCTCATTTCTACAGAATGACAAGCTAGATTTATCCTCTGTTACGCTAGTGTCAAATTTTATAAAAATGTGGTTGTGAAAGGGATATCATTTATTGTAATATGAATGTGTGTGTGGTGAGGACACAAATCTGGAAATGTTTTGTAAACATTGTCTGTAATTTTGAGTCGTGGATGTAATGAGACAGCAAAACGTTAGAGGCAAATATTCCTCTCTGTGGAGTGTTCAAGTACATCCAGTTGTTAATTTCAGTAAATGTGGTGAGTGGTGTGTTCATTACATCAGTTGTTTGGACAGTATGGTGGCTAAGTGGTTTGCACTGTTGCTTCACAGAAGAAGGTCCTGGGTTTGAACCCTGGCTGTTCCAATTCTTTTCTGTGTGGAGTTTGTATGTCCTCACCATGTTCGCGTGGGTTTCAGCTGAGTGCTCCAGTTTCCTCCCCTAACCCTGTTAATAACAAGGCACTGGCAAAAAGAACTGGAGTCGGTCCCTGGGCGCTGCATTGCGACTGCGCAGTGCTCCTAGTGTGTGTGTGTGTAAAGGATGGGTAAAATGCAGAGGATCAATTTCCCCACTGGGATCAATGCAAGTTCTTCTTCGAATGCAGCCTTGTTTAAACTTGTCTTATGCCCACTTTGCACTGCTGCTATCTACACTGAGTTTGTACCGTAAAATAATACATTTTTTAACAATAAATTTGAAATGTGAAGTGATTCCACTCATTGTCACCCATATTGTTTACAGGGACAGTATGGCAGAAGAAAGGCTAGCCAAATTTATCTTCACAATGTTTTCATTCTGAGATGTGATTCATTCTGTTGCCATAGAAACAGTAATCTCAATCTTATACATCTTGCATGTCTTATACACATTGTGGTGTGTTCTACAAAAAACAGCAACTCATCTCATGTGAATAATTTGTGTCTCCATAATTTGCTTCGGGAGCTTTTTTGAAGCTAGTGGTGTTATTATAATGCAGCCTGCCACAAACAAAGTGCCAAGTACTTTAAGTATTATCGTCATTTAAGTACTGCTGTGTAGTTTGCCTGTTGTATTCATAAAACACCCACACAGTCAAATGAGGACATCACTCTGGTAAATCCAAGCCCCAGCTGTCCTGATATGCATAAACAGTGCATCACAGAGTCATACATACTGTACATCATATGTTGTGCCACAGGCATCAAATGTTATTCTACACTATTAGTTTTAAGCTCTGAAACTTGATAGAATTAGTGGTTTGAGTGGGACAGTGTGTATATAGGATCTTAATGGGAAGAAGCAGGGTCCTTGGCTGTGGAAAAATACCAAACCTCATGTGAGGGAGAGAAACTTGGCCCAGGCAAACCTTTCATGAATGCTGAGCACTACACAAGAAGTAATAGCCTTGTAGCACATACTTTTAGCTGCTATTGCTAGATGCAAACCATGACATTGACAGCTCTCCCACTTTGGCCTACTTATTTAATAAAAAAACAACAACACCAAGCATTAAAATATGTGTGTTCAGCATGGCCTTGAGAATGTGGAAAATAAAGCAGAGGCTCTGTAAAAAGATACCAGTGTCCTTTTTGCCACCTGATAGTAGTCACATTTTAGTCATTTGATTTTCATCAGTTTTAGTCTAGTTTCCGTCCAAATTTCAGTTTAATTTTTTGTCTTGCATTTAACATTTACTGTAAATGTCTTCTAAGCCTTTGGAGGCTGCAATTGTCTCCACATGTCTCTGCAGTAATACAGCAGACTGACTCTCCTAAGTAAATCCATTAGTCATGTCCAAACTTTAGTTGTTTGAGCAGAATAGTTCACTTGTTTCAGTCATTTTTCAAGCAAAAAGTGCCAAACATTCTCTGGTTCTAGCTTATCTTCGTCATATATTATATTTTAGACTTTCAAGCATACATAAAAAACACATTAAAAACATTATTGTGGCCTTTAAGAAATGTTTTCATTGTTTTTAACATTTCATAGATTATATGATTAATCATTTAGTTGTTCCTGTTGTTCCTACTCCCCTAGCATTACCACGGCTACGTGCGCCATCCACCGTAGAGCAGTGAGCTCATTCAGAAGCTGGGTTAACTCATCTGTTCACTAACATACTGCCACCTGTGTGGGTCTAGCTTGAGGGATGATAAAACATGGCAATATTACGGTGGCCCTGAAGTGCATAACACAACAGCAAATCGCAAAACACAACATCAAATCACAAAACACAACAGCAAATCAGAAAACACAACAGCAAATCGCAAAACACAACTGCAAATCGCAAAACACAACAGCATTAGAGAGACTCAAACCAGAAAAGTTAGGTACATGGTAGGTACCTACAGGTAGGTAGGTATTGTACAATGATGCCTCGTCCTGATTGGATGTACTGTCTGTCAGTCTGCAAATAACGGATGTAGTTGCTTTCGCTGTGTTTTCACTCAGAAAAAGTAGTCTCGCACGGAGTATCTAAGGTGGAGCTGGAACAAAACGAACAATATGTATTGCCCTCACTCCGGCAAGAAATTATTTACAGAGCTACGGGCAAGTTTTTGCAGCAGCTGTGGCAAGGGGCTTCCAGGGGTTGAATATGATGAATGTGAAGCCATGGATGAACCTAAACCTGACGTTAAGCCTTCCAATGCACCATCTTCAGGTAACGTTAACATTATGTTGCTAACGATAGTTAATAAATGACATAATTTATATGTTCAACTATGCTATTTTCAAAGCTAAGTGACGTGTGATGCATTTTTTGTACAGTTCCTTTTTTGTTACTGTCTACTAGCAAGCTAATTAAACAGGTATCTAATGTTAACGTTCCACCAATGCTTGTGGATCCACAAACCCAACTCTGCGTACTTTTTTGCAATATCGCAAGAAAAAGGCAGAGGAAAGGCAGAACTTCTCATTTGGGAGAATGGGTAAAAAAAGCAAGAAAAACAGAATACACAGGTGAGTTATTCCTTGTTTTGGTTCAGAGCCTGTAGACACATATTTGCCTTCAAATCTAACATTATCTTGGATCCCAATGTTGTCAGTAAAGAGTTAATTTTAGCACACCTTAGGCTGAAGTTATATGGATTTGCTTTATGCTTATTGTGGGAAAACAGTTGCTCAAGTGATACCCTTGACCAAGCATCCAGCAAATGCTAATGAATGTGTTTGTAATTGTTGATAATACCAGATGACAATGAGTTTCCCAATTTGTGTCTGTTTTCTTTTGCAGATAAATATTGGGTTAATGGCTTTACAGAAGGGTCATTTAAAACCAATACGTGGAAAAACCCTTCCACTGAACACAGACCCTGACACGAATGCCGAAACTCTCCGTCAACTTGCTGAGAAGAAGATGAGGGACTTTAATAAGGATCTAGAAGATGAAGGACCCTTCATCCTCCTGTACCCTGATGCATCTGAAATAATCAATGTCCCTGGGACAGACAATCCTTTTGTGCTTAAGGATACAAGGCAGAAGTAGGGAAACCATATCAGAGGATCATTTTTTCTCTGTACAAAAAAAGACTTTGAGAAAAGTTAGTTTACACTTTTCTCATTTCCGAGATCAGTGCAGCCCAATCAGGAGCTATTCATACATTTAAAAATAGCAAATTCGTACAAATTTTTTGGTAGAATTACCTTTTTTTTTCTCAACATAGTATCTTATCAACCTTTCCCAAAAAGACAAATATTGACTTGAGGTAACACCAACAGTTACCAGCACAGTAAGTCAAAATAGCTTCATACTCAGTTGTTCATCCTATGTTCCCATGGTTTTATTTTATTCACTGTCTACAGAGAGTTAGTAGGAGGCCACAAGGCACCAGGGGTACTCGCCAATTTTGCCAATACTTACTACTTTCTTTTTTAGGTTTATTATTATTAATATACACATAGAAACACATATCATTGTATGGGTTTGTGTTTGCAGATCAGAAAACAGAAAATCCAGCTTCGTAGTACAGGCCTCTGATTTGCTGTTGTGTTTTGTGATTTGCTGTTGTGTTTTGCGATTTGCTGTTGCGTTTTGTGATTTGCTGTTGTGTTTTGCGATTTGCTGTTGTGTTTTGCACTTCAGGGCCACCGTACAATGTGTCTTTACTAAACATCTAGAGAAAGATTTAAATGGTTAGCTGATGACATTGATCCTGACACTTACTCATTCCTTCGGATAGCAACATGAAAGATAGTTGAAGTTGCATCTGCAGTACTTCATAATGTTACATCAGCTAACAGTTTTACAAATGTTGGTATGAAGCTTGCATGTTTTTGTAGCTTGTCCAGCTGTTTTGTTGCCGCTTCTTGTCTTTCTTCCAGGAACCACTAACATCACATAACAATACTGACAGAGATGCTTCTTATTAACAGTAGTAAACAAAATAGTTTTTAGGCAACAGAGGATCATGTTTCACTAAACATGGGCTGCAGGTAGTTGAATTGGACTTATTAGCAAGAATAAGTTCATTTGTATGGTTTTCAGATAATCGTTTAGTATTCTATAATTTACTTTTCACCATATTTTTTGTTGATAAGTTGACACTAGTTCATACAGTAAACATCCTTTTCACTACCTTGTGAATAATTTTTATTGTATGTAGCTGTTTGTGTGAATGCTGGATCCTGACATGCTGAAGTGTCAAACATGACAAAACATGTTTGAAAAGTGGAAGGATTCTGTGTTCAATAGGTGCAAATTTGACCACCAGCATTTGTCTGCTCTTTGTAATGTGCTGCTTTTACTGCTCTTGAAACCACTGTAATCAGATCAACTACGCTAGCTAGGTAAGATACTGAATGGTATATCTACAAGTAGTAACAGGATAAAGAGATCAGTGCAATCCCGCCCTTAACAGTATGCATGAACCAATAAGAGCAATGGGATCTGATGTGAATGAGGGCTGTGTCTTCAATCATCAATCAATCAATCTTTATTTGTATAGCGCCAAATCACAACAAAGTTATCTCAAGGCACTTTACACATAGAGCAGGTTCTAAACCGTACTCTTCAAGTTTTAATTTATAAAGAGACCCAACATTCCCACATGAGCAAGCATTTAGCGACAATGGCAAGAAAAAACTCCCTTTTAACAGGAAGAAACCTCAGGCAGAACCAGGCTCAAAGTGGGCGGCCATCTGCCTCGACCGGTTGGGGTAGAGGGGAGAGAGAGGAAGAATAGGAGAGAGAGAGAGTAGCACATTGAAAATAAACATTGAAGCTAGAAGGTCCGGGACTGGAATCTGTCATCCGGACGTCTACAGGCCCAGATTGCCTGTGAGATGAGAAAGCACAGACAACTCCGGGGAAGAAGTGTAGGTTACTGAATGCATTAATAGTACATGAATGTTATTGGATATAGATGGATGGATAGAGAGAGAGAGAGAGGAGGAGAGAGGAGCTCAGTGCATCATGGAGGTAGGAGTCCCCCGGCAGTCTAAGCCTATAGCAGCATAAACTAGGAGCTTGCTAACTATAAGCTCTATCAAAAAGGAAAGTTTTAAGCCTACTCTTAAAAGTAGAGAGGGTGTCTGCCCTCCGGACCGAATGTGGGAGATGGTTCCACAGGAGAGGTGCCTGAAAACTGAAGGCTCTGCCTCCCATTCTACTTTTAGAGATACTAGGTACCACAAGTAGGCCTGCGTTCTGGGAGCGCAGTGTTCTAGTAGGTACATAAGGTACTATGAGCTCTTTAAGGTATGATGGAGCCTGACCAGTAAGAGCTTTAAAAGTGAGGAGAAGGATTTTAAATTCTATTCTTGATTTTATGGGAAGCCAATGCAGTGAAGCTAAAATAGGAGTAATGTGATCTCTCTTTCTAGTTTTTGTCAGAACGCGTGCAGCTGCATTCTGGACCAGTTGGAGAGTCTTTAGAGACTTGTTAGGGCAGCCTGATAATAATGAATTACAATAATCCAGCCTAGAAGTAACAAATGCATGATGTCTGATTTTTGAAATGTTACGCAGATGAAAATAGGCAGACCTTGAAATTTGTTTTATGTGGGAATTAAAGGACAGATCCTGGTCAAATATAACTCCTAGGTTCCTTACAGTAGTACTGGAGGCCAAAGTAATGCCATCCAGAGTAGTTATATCATTGGATAATGTGTTTCTAAGGTGTTTAGGGCCAAGCACAATAACTTCAGTTTTTTCTGAGTTTAACAGCAGGAAGTTACAGGTCATCCAGGCCTTTATGTCCTTGATGCATGTTTGTAGTTTAGTTAACTGGTTGATTTCATTAGGCTTTATTGATAGATATAATTGAGTGTCATCTGCATAACAATGAAAATGTATTGAGTGTTTCCGAATAATATTTCCTAAAGGAAGCATATATAAGGAGAATAGTATTGGTCCAAGCACTGAACCCTGAGGAACACCGTGTTTTACTTTTGTTTGCATGGAGGATTTATCATTGACATTTACAAACTGAAATCTATCTGACAGATAGGATTTAAACCAATTTAATGCTGTTCCTTTAATACCAATTAAATGTTCAAGTCTCTTTAACAGGATTTGATGATCAATAGTATCAAAGGCAGCACTAAGATCTAACAGGACGAGGACAGAGAGAAGTCCATTGTCTGATGAAGTTAGGAGGTCATTTGTAACTTTTACCAGTGCAGTTTCTGTACTATGATGAGCTCTGAATCCAGACTGAAAATCCTCAAATAAGCTGTTATTATTTAGAAAGTTACACAGCTGATTAGCAACTGCTTTCTCGAGGATCTTAGAGAGAAAGGGGAGGTTCGATATGGGCCTATAGTTAGCTAGAACCTCTGAATCAAGAGTAGGCTTCTTAAGAAGTGGTTTAATGACAGCTACTTTAAAAGACTGTGGTACATATCCTGTCACTAAAGACAGATTGATCATATTTAATAAGGAAGTGCTAACAGAGGGAAAGACTTCCTTAAGCAGCCTAGTTGGAATCGGGTCTAAGAGACAGGTTGATGGTTTAGAGGAAGTGATCATTGAGGTTAATTCTATAAGGTCGACTGGAGAGAAACAGTCTAAATAAATATCAGGTTTAACAGCAGTTTCTAAGTTTCCTATGTTAGAGGATGAATCAGTGCTTATTGAGGGCAGGAGGTGATTAATTGTGTCCCTAATAGTTAAGATTTTGTCATTAAAGAAACTCATGAAGTCATCACTACTGAGAGTTAAAGGAATACATGGATCAGTAGTGTTATGACTCTTTGTCAGTTTAGCCAAAGTACTGAAAAGAAACCTTGGACTATTTTTATTCTCCTCTATTAGTGATGAGTAGTAGGCAGCTCTGGTGTTACGGAGGGCCTTCTTATATGTTTTAAGACTGTCTTGCCAGGTTAGGTGAGATTCTTCTGATTTAGTGGAGCGCCATATTCTTTCTAGTTTTCGTAAAATTTGTTTTAATTGTCGAGTTTGGGAATTATACCAAGGAGCTGTTTTCCGTTGTTTAATTATCTTCTTTTTTAAAGGAGCGATGGAGTCCAGAGTTGTTCTCAGTAAGTCTGCAGCGCTATCAACAATACAGTCAATCTGGGGGGGACTGAAATCAGAATAAGTCATCTCTATCTTAAAGATAGATCGGCAAGATATGGATCAGTGGTCTGTGAATTAAATTAATGAGCCATATTTACATGACATTCACACCAGGATTTGAGCTATTGATGGTCAAAAAAAGGACACAAAAATAAATAAATACTGTTGACAACATTTTCTGGAAGTCTTTTGGACCAAAGTGCAAAACATAAATTTAGTCTACAAAACTTCTATATTTGTCTTATATAAATCACTGGGTTCAGGAAAATAAGGCAATCCATACGCAGCTCTAGATTATTGACAGCTAGTAACTAAGGTTTTCTGCTCCTGTACCTTTCTATGGACTACTATCTATAGTGTTTTCTGCTGCCTTTAACAATTATTATTATTGCTCCTGGTACTTTTTTTCACTTGATCTCTGAGGGAATGTCCAGTTATCAATGAAAAGCCAAATTCAGAGAAAGTCAGCAAAGTTGGCGCTTACTAAGACTGCCACCGCCACAGTGGTAAACAGGGTTCTGCTGCTGTATTGCAAGACCAGCCTCCAATTAGGCCAAATCATTGAGGAATTGATTTTTAAAAATGTATTGTTAAGATGCTATTTAAACTAAAATGTGCAACGCAAGTAGCATAAGGAATCGCTCAGTGTTTAGGTTGTGTGCATAGTTACTGTGCGGTCGAGAAAAAGAGAGATAGCGTATGTGTGACCCTGGTAGGAAATGATGATAACTCGTTTTAAAAGCCACTGGCTTCCACACTCAAATAATGCCTGGTCCCCTGTTATCAACACCACTGGTAGGAATACTTTAGTCACTGCAGTGTACTCTTCACAGTTCTGCTCCATCATCGTTGCTAGGTAACATGTAGTTTCTTGCCAGCTGAAATGTTGTTCAAACATCTCAGCATGGTGATGTTGGGGAGAACAGTGCTACATATTTGCAACACTTCCTGTTCATCAGAATGAGGTAACAGCATGACACCCATAGCACAAACTGACCAAATGCTCTCAGTCAAGGATCTGACAACCACATTTTTGTTTTGGAAAAGGGGCAATAGAGCGGGTGCATAGTACTGCCAGATGAAAGTATCTCCATCGGTGGCTCGACTCTTATGAGAGCATTATAAATCTAGACTATGGTAATAGAGTGGCCAGCCTCTCAGACCTGAAAATGACTTATTATGTGTCAGTATTTTTCCTTCCTCTTCAAGGTATTTTGGCTTGAAGTGTAAATAATTAATTTCCCTATTTAAAGAGCGTCATGTTTGATTTATAACCATAGAGGTGCAGCGAGGTGACTGTATAAGGGTGGCATTCACTTCTGAATGACAGAAACACCTTCATTCTGAACTGGGGAAGTCTGTGTGTAAAGACAGTGTGGAGAAATGTAGAATTGAAGTTTATATGTTTGTATATATTACTGTTGAATTAAATATGTGAAATCACCTCTACAAAGTCTTTCTTTCCAAATATTTGTGGCTAATTTTAGAATCAAGAGAAGCTACTTTACCTGACGTGTTGAATCTTGAAACAGCATAAGTTTCAGATAAATTTATAGTTAACCTTTACAACTAAAAATATGACGACAAACAAATGTAACCTTCTCATCGAAAGCACAGCAGTCTGTTTTCTTCCTGTGAGGCATCATGCTTATACTGTAGTTTAGTGAACAGAAACTCATATGCAAGTGTAAATCAAAAGCAATGACTTTTCTCTCATCTAAAAAAAGCATATTCATTTTTATATTTATCATTGTTTCTGGTTATAGCAATGCACTGATAGTTGTCATAGTAACCCAAAGTGAAGAAAAAGAAATGCATTAATTTGAGAAGTAAATGTCACCGGTTTCACTGTAGGGCTAAAACTAATGATTATTTTCATTAATATGTTGATTATCTTCTACGTTTAGTCTATGAAATATTAAAAACAATGAAATGTCATCTTGTGGCCATAATAATGTCTTCGATTTGCTTGTTTTGTCTCCTTGACAGTCTAAAATGTAATATATGATGAGGAAAAAGCTGGACCAAAAGAATATTTGGCACTTTTGCGTAACCTGTACAAAAAAAAGCATGTGACTTATCACATGTGATGTGCTGTTTCACAAGTTTTAATTTTCAGACATTTCACTTCACATGTGACACTATCCTTTTTACATGCAAAGTCTGCCTTAACAGGTAAGGCTAAAAACATGTTGTCCTTTTTCATGTGAATTTTAAGGTGCATGTGTGATTTCCAAATATGCAATTAAAGTGAAATCATAACATCACATATAAAATATGTCCGTTCACATGTGAAAGATTGAATTTCATGTTTTTTCATAAGGGAAATGACTGAAGCGATTAATCAAATTAATCAAAACAGAAGACTAATCATTGGAGTTCTGTTTCACTGGCTATCAACATTTTACCCAGCTGAAGCATAATGCTGTGCTACATGATTGGCTAGCTAACAGTATTGCATTTTTAGCTACCCCCTTCTGCAATTTTTCCTACAGGTGCTTGTTCCCGGTGCTTCCCAGTGCTTCCTAGTGTCTTCCTGCTTGTTAAAGGTCTGCCTTCAGGTTATGATGACTAAATAATCTCCCATTTTTGCTCTCTGAGCTAATATTATGCTTATTTGATGAACTATCATGCTGATTCACAAGACAGAAACTTTGTTACACAACATTTGAGTGCCCTCATTGTGGTTTGTGCCAAGCCATTCTTGGTTTTCATTCAAATCTGGGGATGTTCTTGGATACTATGAGCTCCCTTCCTGCCCCAACTTTTTCTGATCCTTACTCCTTCTATTTCTATCTCGTTTTACTTTCATCCTACTTTAACTCCACACCTACGTTATTCATTCTCCTTCCAGTTCTCTGACTCTTTTTAGCTCTTTCTTTTGTGTCTTTTTTGTCTGTTGGAACAGTTGCCAAACATGATGCTTCTCTGCAAGTCTGTCCAGAGAGGGAAGTGATTCACTGAAGGTCAGCCCTTATCTCTCTCTCTCTCTCTGTGTCTGCTCTCTATTCTCACATGCAGTGCGATCATGCTCGCACACGCACACGCACGCTTTCAGATTATAACTAGTTTCAGATGGGAGCTTTGAAGCCACGGAAGGCTGGCTTTCTTTCATCCCAGCATTGACTCATGTTCCATTTTCATAATTTGGTAATTTCATGAATATGTAATGCTTTCCTGTTGACCTGACTGATATAAAGTAGACACACTGACACATACACACACACACACGCATGCAGCCACACACACACACACACACACACACACACACACACACACACACACACACACACACACACACACACACAGAAAGGGTTACCGAACAGCTAACTAAAACCATTTAAAGTATGACTCCATAAATATTCTAATTGGGACATTTTTATATTTTTGCTTATGCTGATGATTGACTGGGTTCAATATTTAATCAATCCCTTCACTAACATCTTTTAACTCCTGGAGAGCATTGCTTTCTAATATACAATAAAGAGGCAAATGAGTCTTAACATTTAAACCCAAAACCAAATTTTAATCATCAAACATCAATGAGACTTGAACAAACACGTTTTAATGCAATTCTGGTCTCAATTGCTCAATACATTGACTTTAACAGGGAAGTAAGTGTTAACATTCTTAACACAATGTCATTATGACAAAAAGCTCAGGAAATCAAAAGAACATGCATTATCCTATTATGAAGATTTTTACTAGCATTGTCATTTTAATGCTTTGGTGGTCAGGTTTTCATTGTTGATATAATCAATGACAACAACAAATACTTTCATCAATGAAAGGAGTAGGCTACAGAGACAGAGAAAATAAGACTGTAATGACTTTAGCAAACAAGGACAGAAAAAATAACTTGAGAAACAAGCAAATGGATTAAAATAGAGGATGAGTCAATACATTTAAAGCAGGAAACTCTTAGCTGAAGTGCAAAAAGAAAGAACATATGCAAAAAGGCCAAAAAAGGAGCTGTCAGTGAAATGTAAAATAATTGATTGATTTCCTCATGACAATAACAGCAAACAGTGATCTTTTCATGATATAAAAAAAGAACCAAACTTTGAGGATTATTGAAGGAGTTGGTGAAAAAGAAAGGTGGGGATTTGTAATGTGAAATATGCGGCTCAGACAGAGAGGGAGAGAGAAGAGAAAGGGAGTTGAAGGAAAGACAGAGCCGAATATTTTAAGGCTCTTCAGGATGCCTAAAGAAAGGGGCACCCTGATGCTTTTGCCCCCTGCAGCCATGATTCAGGTCACACTGACATTGTTTTTTGCAGTAAAAGGCGTCTTGCTGTTGCTACGCAACGTATAATAAGCCAGCCGATAAAAATACATACAATAGTTATCAATAGCAGGTGTGTTCATGCAATCAAAAAATACAAACACAGTAACAATTGTGACACTTATTTGAAACTCCCAATTGTCTCATTAATCTTGTACCACACCATTTCTTTGCACTTTGGTACTTGCAGGGCCCTCACTTCCTGAATTAGCACTGAGTGTTTGCAATGGATGTGAATCTTGAGGTGTGAAATCATTAAATATGGACACAATTCGCAATTCCCTTAGGAAAAAAAAAGTAAATTAGAACACGTGTGAAAAATAATTTGTCTAACCTATCAAGCAAAGTGAAAATTATTCAGCTGGAGGTAGCTAGCCATTTAATTTTAATTTCAGTGCTAAATTGTTTCACGGAGTTCATCAAAAGGTGCAAAAGGAAGAGTGAGAACAACTTAAACTTTCTCCAAATGTGGCAGTGAAAAAGAAAAACCAACAGCTATCAAACAAAAGAAACAATTGAATGGTTGTGGTGATATGTAGTACCCCATTGCCCCAAACACATCTCTCTCTCTGTCTCTTTGCCCCCTCTGCTTCTCCTCAAGTCCCTCCTTTCTTTCCATCCCTCGTTATCAGCCAGGGTGCAGGCATGGGGACCGCCCGCGGAGAGGTGCCCACGAGGCTCAAACTGCCTGCCTTCCTCTCTCCTTTTTTCTCTGTTCTTTCAGCTCAAGGTCGAACACCATCGGGGGGTGCGATTCAGTACGATAAATTGCTGTCTCATCCCAAAAAGACAGTACGCGCACACACAGACACACAGACACACACACACACACACTCACATGCACACTTGATTTTGAGAAAAAAATTAGAATGTGTACTTCAAGAGTTTGTCACACATATGCAGACAAGCAAGTAATCACACTGACATTTTAAACACTGGACAAACACCAGCAAACAGGAACATGTGTAATTTGCTGTGTTTGTGCGTGTGTAGCTGTTGCTTCTGTTTTCATGTGCAATTAAAGTAGTCCTATGAATTGTGTTTGCACCTTAGAGAATGATTCTGTTTATTGACTTGCTCTTAATTACAAACTGTAAATGAGAATGGCACTGGATCCTGATCAAATATGGATGTGTGAGTGTACGTGTATGTGTTTGCACATCTGTACTTGTTTCTGTGCATCTCCGTGTGTGAGCTGACACATCTGTGTAATGAAGATGTTAACAAGGATGGAAATAATTGTTGGCAGAGGACAGAATATTATTAACCAATGTGCCTGTATTTTAAAGCAGTCTCTTAGTGATGTGAAGAAATCACTGAGTATCTTCGGTGAGATGTGTGTGCGTGTGTGTACTGGTAACAATCGGTGCATCAGTAGACCTGGCCCTGGGCTTGTAGGAACAGGCTGGCTGCAGATGGTCCTCTGGGCAAATGGCTCCCACAGGATTTCCCCATTTCTCCATGGAGAGGTGTCATCCTCCATTGCCTCTTCCTCCTCCTCCTCCGCACTGCAGGGCCCCTCTGTACCTGGCAGGAATTCCTCCACTGATCCTTCCTGGCTCTCAGATGAATCCTCACTACTGGTAACATTCTCCTCAGTAACTCCGTTTCCACTAAGGAAGTTCCTGGTAAAATTTAGGAGGCGGGACCTTTACAGGAACGTCCTCTCACTCTGCCCTCTTAGCTGTTGTGTCTACATAGCAGACTAGGACCCAGAAAGGACACACTGTGACGTCACAGAGGAGACTCGCCAAAAACATAACAAAGAAAATGACAACGAGGAGGTAAACATGGAGGAGCTGAGGTGGTTGCCGGTTTGTGTGTACGTGTACATGGCGGTGGACGCTATGGACTTTTTTCCGATAGTGTAGACTCTTACTACTACTGTTCTTCTTCTGCTGGGTTTTTAAAATGCTGCTTATTTTAGCGCTTTCTGTTGACGCCACATCCCACTTTGAGTATACCCCATCAGCACTGAGTCAACCTCAAGCCCCACCCTGGGGTTTTTCGGGGCCGAACGGAGTACCCCAAGGCAGGGACTCGGTTAGCCCCTTAAAAGTTCCGGGAGATTGTCCTTCATGGGAGGTTCCTGCTATTGAGACACGCACAAACGGCCCCGGCCCTGTAAAATTACCCTGAAGTTCCTTCAGTGGAAATGGGGCTAGTGACATACTGCTCACTCTCCTCAGAGGACTGCAAGACTGCGTCAAGAGCCTCCTCCAGTTTCAGGCTTCTTTTCATGGCTGTCTGCTGGAGAAATGACCAGCCAGACAAGGCTGCAAACTTTTCGCAGACTTCAAACATGCACCTGCATAAACATGCGAAGAGGCGCTCTCTTGATCAAGAAAAGGCATAAACAGAGCCCATTTGGCCTTTGATGATTCGAATTTCACACACACAGACAAAATATATTCTCAACCACATTCACACCACTTTTTGATATCAATCCCAATACACCAAGACCATTTTTATGGTGTTCAGCTTTTTTATTGCCATGCATTTTGCAAGGTAAGAGAACCAGTCCTGCATTGAAACTTTACGTGATAAAGCTCTGCTGCCCCTGGTGGTTTTTTTTTGGGGGGGTCATCACACCTAAAACCTATTTTCCCTTTATTTTGAAGGTAGAGGCTTACATTTATTAGGTATTCGCGGGAAAAGCATTATAATATGTCAGGATTACAGTATATCAAAAATATGTGTTTTTTTTTTGTCAATGGGACCAAATCGGTCCCTAGGGTAAAGAGTGTAGGCATACATGCAAATCTCCTATTCTATACACCTTGCAATAGAGGGGATCGTGGAATTTTAAAAATTATGATAAAAAACAAATCCTGGCCAAGTTTCATACAATAAGTCTTTAAACTGACCGATATATTGAAAATCAAAAACATAAAAATAGCAGAATGTACACGTTTGGGCCCTAAGGTGCCTCGAGGGTTAAAACAGACAAACCGCAAAGCTTTGCGTTAATATTTCTGTTAATAATAATGTTACAGTTATGCATCTGTTGTTTGAGTGTGGGTTTGGCACATTTGTTGTCATAGTTGGGCAAAGTCCCTATATTCTCTGACAATGCTGTGTTACTTCAAAGTAAATAATATTTTCACATTCATTACCTGTCAGGAGGTCAGGATGTCACCAAAAATGTTTCCGGGGATGATGATTATCTATCCACATTTCTTGACAGTCGGGTCAGAGGTTGTTGAGATGTTTTGCTCGTGTACCTGCTCATTGCAGTAATGTCTCTAACACATCCATATACAGTTCATTTAATATGTACGTATATTAATATTATGTAAAACACTGAATGAGGACAGTAATATGTCTAGTTCTGCCTGCAAGGAATGATGAAGTCTGCAAACGATATGTTGTTATTAAGTAGACATGTCTCCATTTAACGTAACGGGCAGCGTGTCCGTCATTAGTGCGGGAGACCTGGGTTCGAATCTTTGCAGTAGCAGTTACTTATTGACAATGTTTTCAGCGGAAAAACTCTGCTGCATTTTCATAACTTTGTTAAGTAAATGCATACAACCCGAAAATAACTGAATTTAAAACCTTCAGGTTGTTATATGATGGAAATCAAATCTTGACCGATAATTCTATGGTTCTCTGCTATGTGCCATGAGTTTAATATGTGTTTAATGATGTTCTCTTGGTTAACAGGAAGTGTGTTTGCCTGTAGAGTATTTTAAGAGTGTTTTTATTGTTTAGCAGTGAAGAAAGGAAAATGAATGGGATGTTTGTGCTAGAAAGAGAAACAAAGTGTGCGTGACAGGATTTGGCAAGAGTTCATACTGCAAAAAATCGGAACACATTTTCAAATCAAAAAATTAAATAGCCTACTGACTGATTATTTTGTTATTTGTTTTGAATCTAACACAAAAAGAAAGAAAAAATGCTTTTCATATTTCAATTTTAGGCTCAGATCAATTATACGAAATGGAAAAACGTAAACGACTGTATTTGATTTTAGGCAAGGCAAGACAAGACAACGCAGCTTTATTTATATGAAAATAAACATTTGACAGTGAGAAATTAGAAACAAACGTAAAAACAAGGAATTTAAAGGATGATTAAACTTTCATTTGATGCTGGTTTGAATATTCTCACACAAATTATGCCAGAGTGCTAAAACTGAGAATGAGTAGTTCAGCATCTGCTAATTTGTGAATTGTAGAATTGTTGAAAAATGTGCAAGCCAACCCCGGTCTATTCAGTGCATGCTGTAAGTCAGGTAAGCCCATCCACTTTATTAGCATTATCATTGCTTAACTTTTTGTTTGGGCTTAATGGACTATTTGGTTCCATTGCCACACAAATCACGCAAGAGTGTTCATGGCCGTTGCAACTACAGTACTTTCTTATAAGGGGTGCGGATTTGGCGGGGTGATGATGGGTTTGGGGGGATGGTTGGGAGCCTATTCCATTGTCTTTCAAAGCGAATGCCCCCCTCCCCCCACACCTGCATGTCTCATGGCAAACTGTGAATCCTTTGAATTTTTCCTCACACGGCTCTATTACGCCTGCTCTCATTATGATCAAATTATTTTGACAATTATGTTTTATAACATATTGCCAATAAAATAAAAGTACTGAACAGACTCACTGGAGCTGAGGTTAATGTTAGCTGCACGGACAAAGATGTGTTTTCTCAAGCGAGTTCAAAGTGTTATCTATTTTACTTTCTTTTGACAATGACACGCTGGATGATGATTTCGGAGGTAATCCGACAGGAGAAGGATTGTGTAAACCAGTCGGTCTCAACAGGGCTTACGATTGGCTACGAGAAAGTGACGTTTCGGGGGTGCCTCGAGTGGGAGATCCCCCTCCATTCATAACCCGTTGTGCGCCAACGTCATTCATTTAATTTCATTTTGACTTTTGACTTTGTAATTACCGGATAACGGAAACCCAGTATCAGTGTCAGAATATAATAGCAGCAATAAGAAAAGAATAAAGAACAATAAATAATAAATACAAAAAAAACAAACGAACAAACAAAAAACTATAAGAACAATAATAGTAAGAAATATGTAGTAAAATAGTCGTGACATTATTTACATTATTTACACCGTCCATTGAAATACTATGTATTACTGTAAATAGAGCGTCCTGTTTTGAATCACTAGACGGGGCATGGGCTATTTCTTGGTTTGACAGTGACAATGATTTGTCAGAGGTCCTGTAAAATGTACGGTATCTTCAATTGCATCCTTCTAATGAATTAACTCATTTTATGTCCATGGACATTATAATGAAAAGGCTAAAGGCTTAATATTAGTTTGCATCCAGCGTGCTGCGTGGACTTCATTACATCTGCTGCACCGCTGCTACCACAATTATGAAATGCTAAGTTTATTGTCTGTGACTGTGACCTTCATAAAAGTAATATTTTACAAATCTGCATTATATAAACTAACGAAATTCGTTAAAGTAAGTCATTTGGCGATTTCTAAGTCATTAAACTAAGTCTTACTTTTACTGGCGTAAAGAGTTGAATCAGGACGTCTGCTTTTACTAGAGTCTTTTTTACACTAGTATCTAGTACTGCATACTACACAGGCATGACTCAGAATAACAAGCTTGCACTTTTTAATCATGGATTAAACTATATTGCACCCTTCATTAGATAGATAGATAGATAGATAGATAGATAGATAGATATACGTTATTGATCCGAAGCTGGGAAATTATAGTGTAGCAGCAGCATTACACAGACACATAGTGACGATACAGTGACAATAACAACAACATATAGTATAAGGCTACTTTATGAAGAAGAATAGAAGTAAATACAAGTAATATTAGTGTGTAAAACTAACTCGGGTCTCCTGCACTAATATCTGCGCCTCCCCGTGGACAAATGAAGCATTGCAACTGGTTTTCACTCAGGCAGTTTAGGGGCGTTTCCAGTCGGGGCCTCATTGACACGTAATCGCATTTCCCCCCTGCTTCCATTATCGGCCAGTCAAGGACCTATCAAGGGGCGGCCAAGGAGCCATCACGGAAACAGGGGAAATTTGTAGTGGCTTCATCTGTATTGTTTGTAGTTGCGTCCCAATTTAGGGGTTGTCTCCTTCAAAATGGGAAGTTTTTTATTTGTTTATTTTAAAGATTTATTTTTGGGCTTTTTGCCTTTATTTTCATAGTGGGTAGCAGAGAGGCCAACAGGAAACAGGGAGAGAGAGAGAGAGAGAGAGAGAGAGAGAAGGGAATGACCTGCAGCATAGGTCCCCTGCCGGAAACGAACCAGGGACGCTGCCATTATGTGGCATGTGCGGTAACCACTCAGCTACTAAGGCGCTCCAAAATAGGGCATGTTTTTGACTAAATTAAGAGGACATTGCGCAGTCACTTGTTTAATGGTGTATTCAGGTTGTCCTCATCAATTTGTAGAAACGGAATATCACATTGTTGTTTTTAGCAGGTGCTTGCTTTCATTCAGTTGTAAATATAACAAATTAAATGGACCAATGAAAAAACTACTGGAAGATCATGGCCAAACACAACAAATTAAATAGGAAATTGACTTGAAGCATAGCAGTTCAGGTTGCAGATACTGTGTAACACGTGAGTGAAACTTGAAGTGATACACGACTACACGTGTAGACAACTGTATTGATTAAAATAGAAGTGTATTATTTGTTCAGACGTGTGAGATGGATGACTGAAATACACGGCTGAAATGCTGTCTATGTAGACGAGCTGTTAGAGGAAAACATATTTTAAAGAATCTCCTTGTGTGTTGAAAAAGAAATGACTGTAAACATCTGTACTGAGATTAAAGCACTCCACAATAAAAATACTGCCAGGTTTTGCCAAATTCTGTTAGATTTAAATGATGCTTTGATTGACCATAAAATATGGACACTGTTCCATGGATCCATGCACCGCCCAGAATTTCTATAAAAGTATTTTTATGTGCTTTCTGAAGTGTCGTATTAGAAAAGGTTGATGAAAACAAAACAAAAAAAAGCAACGCAAAAAAGCGTTTTTATGCTTGCTCGATGTGGTTTTTGCCTTTTTCGAAAAAGAGTTAATGTGATAAATGGGAGCTGGAAACATCTTTGCCAAATAAAGTCTGACGTACCTTACCATTGTTACATTTTTACAAATGTTTTTGTTTAGGTTAAAATACTATTAATAAGGTAATGACACTGTAAAATGTTAGAGATCCACCAGGCATAGAAATTAATCATTATTCCATTCTCATAATATTCTGTGAAAACTCTGACCAATCATATCATTCTGTCCGAATGATATGATTGGTGGAGGGGAAGGGAGTGCGGGGGTGGGACATAGGAGGGAGGAGGGGTTGTTGCTGTTCAAGTTTTTTCAAAGTGCTGTGTGAAATGCAAGAAAGGTAAGAGTCGCTTTAACATTAGATGGCTAGTGTAAGACTGACTACAACTCAATGAATATCAAGGAAGAGCTGATAATCAAAGTCAACCAGCCATGAGCAGCTGCTGCCAGATTCTCAGTGCCCGTGCTGGAAACACAAAGTGGCCAATATTTTGACAGTTGCTAGAGGCACATTTAAGGCTTTCTGTGTTCTGTGTTTCTGTGTTCTACTATGAGAAGCTCTCCTATTGTGTGTTTCTGTGGTGGAGTGTCAGTAAGGAGCCGTAGGCCCAGTGGCGGCTGGTTAATGCGGGGCGCTGGGGCGCTGCCCCCTCCAAATATTTAGAGAAAATCTGCTTAAACATATTAAATATAAATTAATTAGATAATGCTAAATAATTATAAAATAATAAAGTATTTGATTGTGAAATACGCCTGTTAGTCTCTCAGCACCTTGATTCCAAATGGTATTTTATTAATTTCTATATGTACTTCCTGTGTGCGGGGCGCCGGCCACCTACATACTTCTATACTACATACTTCCATCCTACACACTACACACTAAACGAACCAGATAGTAAGCAGACCGTTTACACTGTAGTAAACTACACGATAACCCACAATGCATTTCATTTAATTTTAGCTCTAACTCTGTAAATATACCACTTTATCGACATTTCTAACCTTTTTAGGCGAGAAAGTAGCCCTTTAGATCCATAATGTGACGCTAATTTGTCCAAATAACACCTGTTTAAAGTTTTGTTCCAGCGAATTCGGAGTTAGCCGTAGCGAGTAACGCACTTCCGGTCATTGTCACAAAATAAAACACCCGTTACCTTTTATTATTAAGAAAACCATAACGATAGAATTGGTGCTTTTTTTTTGAAAACAGAAAGCGAACATACCCTCGCTGTAGCTAACTTGAAACCACCGAGGTGGTGATCTGTGACGTTTGTATTTTGTTTTTTTTCAGAAGTTACGTTGCATCTTGGGTGATTTGAGTGTGAGTAGTCAGCTCTTGATGCATACTCCGCATGTCTGGCGAATCTAGTAAACCATCCGGGAACTTCTCACATACTCTAAATCGCATACTACGCAGTTGAAACACACTACATACTTCAAATGACGTAAGAGTTAGTACGAGTCGAGTAGTAGGAAAGTATGTGGTTTCAAACACAGCCCGGGTCCTCTGAAATGATGCAAACGCGGAAGTAACTTAAAACTGCATTCTATCAAAAGGCCACCAGGGGGCGACCGTTTTGGTGTCAAAAGGACTTCCGTCTCTATACAAGTCAATGGAGAATTCACCAACTTCTCACTTGATTTCTAACCTCAGTACACGTTTTCAAAGTGTGTTTATGGTCTCAATCGCTAGTTTAAAGCCTTCTTCAATGCAGTATGATGTTCATTTGTGAAATGTTGGCCTCCCTGATTTTATATTTGACGATAAAGCAGGGTATGCATTAGGGCGTGGCTACGTTGTGATTGACAGGTTGATTGGTTCACAGGTTCTGGAGGGCGCCTCATGCTCCTCCTGATGCCCATATAAGTAGAATCCGTGTTTTTTTTTTCACCCAGCATGCACCTGAAATTTTCAAGATGGCGCTGGTCAGATCCGATACTATTCGCTTCAGCAGTCCACAAACCAATGGGTGACATCACGGATGTTACGTCCATTTTATATACAGTTCGAACAGACCCATGTAAGCCCTTCAACTTTTGACAAGCACATGACCTGAGGCTGCTCTCTGATTGGCTTCCTTCAGTTTTCCCACACCCACTTTTATTGGGAGCGAATTGTTGTTGTTTTATGTTTTTTAATCTAATGTGATTGGACAATTCTGGCTGTCTTTCACACCCTCCCGTCAGCGCGGCTGTCACTCAAACTCCTGCTGACAGTAGTTTCAGGAGAAGTGGAGCCACGGAAATCAAAGAAGATTATTTGATTATTTCTCTACAAAAACTTCCTTTCACAAGACTTTCACTAGAAGACAAAAAGAGGATAAAGCAGCTAGGACCAACCCATTTACAGCTCCAGCAGCAGGTGATGGAGGACGAGCTGAGACCCGGATCTTCTCCCGCTGCTGTTATGACAAACGGAGCTGGCTAGCTGGATGCAGTGTGAGTTATTAGGGCCCGAGCGGCGACTGCAAGTCGCCTGGCGAAAGCCCTATTGAAATTGTAATGTTTATTAGGGCCCGAGCGGCGACTGCAAGTCACCTGGCGAAAGCCCTATTGAAATTCGTTCATGCCCCAACGTGCAAGTGACCCCAAAGTGCAAGTGACCCCAAAGTAATCAAGTAATCAAGTAATCATGTGGTATGGAAGACCCCCGGGGAAAAATGCTATATTGAAATTGTAATGTTTATTATTATTAGGGCCCGAGCGGCGACTGCAAGTCGCCTGGCGAAAGCCCTATTGAAATTGTAATGTTTATTATTATTATTATTATTATTATTATTATTATTATTATTATTATTATTATTCTTCCGACATTTCGTGCCCCAATTTCGCCCCTTTCCCAAATGCGAAAATGCTTATACTTTTGCACGGACGTCCGGCCTCATCCGAAATTCGATATTTTTGGGTGGTCGCACATGGTCGACGCAAAATGGCGGAATAGCGCCTACAAAGTCCAAAAATGCCCATAGGGAATTTTGCTAACTTTGTCCTATGCTCACAAAATTCGGTACACATATGTATTATACCCACATATGCAAAAAAGCCTCTTGACCTCATGACCTCAACCCAACAGGAAGTCGGCCATTTTGGTTTTGATTTTTCCCGCCTAAAATTAACTCCTCCCACAGCGTTCGCCCGATCATGTTCAAATTAGGTACGCAACATCTCCAGACCTAGCTGAGCTTAAGTTGTGCTCTGCGCATCCGTAGGTCAAAGGGCGTGTCTGCCAGGGCTCAACTAACTTTGGCGTGCTCGCCATGTACATACGAGTGGCTCTCACGCCCACATACTTCATCCAATCAGCTTCAAACTTGCTGGACATGATGATGGCTCCGCCCTGAACGTCCCGATATATTAACTTCCCACGTAACTCATAGCGCCCCCCGGTGGTTACAGGAAGTTAACTAAGATTCATTAAAATTACATACTTTGCCCCATCAACTTCATTCAGAACCAGTTGGTGAAGCTACATTATGAAGACTGTGAAGCTACGAGTAATGGCGTCTGTGTGGCGACGCGGCGACCATCAATTCCTCGCCATGAAAATACGTTTGGCTTTTTGATGGCTTTATTGAACTCGTATCATCATGAAAATTGGTACACAGGTCCAGGACATCATCATTGTGCGATTTCCACAAAACTTCACATGTGTAATCACTGTCCCACCCTGAACGCAACCGCTTGTGTTTTGTTACACTCTACTGCCCCCTGCTGGATGAACCATCAACCTCTCATAACTCCTTCATGCTTTGTCCAATTCACTCCAAACTTCACATGACTGATGAGTGGCCGCCCTGAACACACCAGACCACACCAGACCATATGTGTAACTACCTGTGACTGCCCCCTACTGGATGAACGAAACATTGCATTTTTGGCCTCCTTCCAGGTTTTTTCTCACTTTCTGCTTCACGCCACAGCCCCGCCATGCCTCAGGCCCCGCGGTGGCATGGGTGAGCGAGGGCCCGCCATCGCCGCTTGCGGCTTCAATTCCTTTTATTGCTTTATCAAAGTGTCAGCACTGAAACGTTGTGGACAACTACGGAGGAACGAGACCTAAAACATCTCTCTGAAAAATGCACTAAACACTAATTTAACTGCAGCCATCAATACAATAGCATTAAGCTAGGTCTTATAGCAGGCTTAGCATTGCTGAGCTCTTTCTGCATTCCTGTTATTAATATTGTAAAGGATTAAAAAGATTTTGTGAAAGATATTAACATGAATAAAGTGTAAAAGATTAAAATTCAGGATAAGAAATATGTTTAAAAGTAATGTTGACTATTACAGTTGATTTGGGGTACATTTCATTATTAAAATAAGAAGTTAAATAAGTTATGCTTAATGCTCCATCTATTCTCCTGTTCAGATATTGTAACAACTAACAGATTACAGTGAAATCAGGACTGAAGACACAATAAGTAAAATATATATTGCGGTGTCTCTTTTTAAGTATATTAACTTATTGGTAACTTTAACTGCTGGTAGCTTTAGTTGACGTGAGTAAAATGGGCATTCTTGTCATGTGTAATTATAATTTTTTATTACTATCTCTGTGGGTCTGAGATACCATACTGGGACAAACCATGGAACATTATAGTGTGTTGTGTTGTTTTTAGATTGGTTTTCCTTTCTTTTTTCTTTTTGCTGCGGTATGAAGTGGTGCTACGGTTTGTTTGACACTGACCCTATGAGCCCCACCACCAAACTGCGCCCCCCAAACATTTTTGTCACCAGCCGCCACTGCATAGGCCTGCTGTTTATCATGGTTAACGTCACCCTCCTCAGCCCTTAATATCATGGTAAGCTCTGAATATAGAAGACTTAGTTATCAGCTGACTTGTGTTGTGTTTACTGTCTCAGAAAAATAATAAATCTTTGTATGATTTCCATAACCATGGTTCTCTGAGTAATAGGCTATATAATGTCGCCCTCTGTCACCTCTTATCAGACATGCTAATGCTACCAGCAGTTTAGAGGCACAGACTAAAGCTATGGTTAGCCACTGTTGTGATATTTAAACTACAGCTGATATGAAATGTACCTCGTAGTCTTGCCTAGTACATCATGATTTTGGGAGGAGCAGAGATTTCTGCTGAATTTTCAAATCAACGTAGATAGAAATGGGCAAATCTTTAGCAGAAAAGCAGTTTTTACACACAATATGTGTATTGTTGTTAAAATCACATGTATTAACATAATACATCAACATAAACCTATGTGATGTGGACAGTTTAAACAAAAACTATTTAGTGTAGTAAATCTTTAATACAAAAATATTGGCAAAAGATTCATAAAGTAAATTTTAAAAATGAAAATAAATAGAACGAAAGTTAGTTGTCTGAAGGTTAAAAGAATTAGCAGTGGACAGAAAGTAAGGGACAGGGAGCAGAGCACATAATTATGCCATTCACAGTTTAGGAAAAAAAAGTTTTAAAAGCTTGGTAAGCTGCCAGGGATAGGCATAAAGAAAGGTCTGTACCAAGTTGTACCAACAGCAGTTCAATGACAGGAGACAGGTGGCCCTTCACTGATGAAATGTGCAGGCTCTCTCAATAGATACTCGGTCAACTAACTTAATGGAGTCGACTAGGTAGAGGACTGTTTTCTATAAATTACACTTTCTGTTTCCCTGAATACTTTTTTATTTTTCACCTTTGTCAGTGTCAGCATATTAGAATAGTAGTCAGATAATGTTTGCAGTCTGGACTGTGTGGGAATGCACAAGCCTTCCCAGTATATATTAAATGCTGTTTCTTAAGGTTTTGATATTAAATATACAGTCATTTTTAAAGTTCTGCTAATCTTTCGTACTTCAATAGAATATTATATTTTTTGGTAATTTTTTTGTTACTGATAGGTAGGCGTTTCCATATGTCTGCTGTTTAGTCATCATCTTTGTTTGTTTTCATTTTACATCTAACATGTCTTTTTTTTGTTTTAGCGCAGCAGTTTTGGCATTTTCATTATCACTCCCCGTTGAATGGCAGATTAACAATAATCATCATCTGACATTATCAATTACAACAAAAAAGGAGACCATCGTAAAAGAGAGCACAGATTCACGTATATGGAAACCATGAATGTTTTTACTTCCTTCTTGTTTTGCTGCCTTCCACGCTTCGCCACCTCTTGACCTGTGTGTCTTCATGTCTTTTGCTTTCGACTTTTCGCCACACTTTGCTCTTTCTCTTGCTGTGCTCTTTTCAGCCTTTCTCTGACACACACACACACACACACACACACACACACACACACACACACACACACACACACACACACACACACACACACACACACACACACACCCACATAGAGCTTGTGTGTGTTTCTCCAGTGTGGTCTCCAGCTTGGCTCAGTGTTATAGCATATTTGCATCTTCTGTCACTGAGTGAGGACACAGTGCATAATCCCACTGAAGGCCGTTGGATGACAGGCAGTTTGGCATCCTCAGCTGAAATAGCTGCCTTATATTGCTTTTTGTAGCTAGCATCAAGTAGCACTAGCTATACTGCAAGTTTGTCTTAACCATTGGAACCTACAGAGAACTACTTATTCAGATTTGGCAGCTAGTTATAAGTACAAAAAATAAAGTTACTTACATAGTTCCTCCTCTTCTTATTTGGCAAGCAACAAAATTACAGCCATTTGATTTACTGGACCGAACCGAAACCAGAAATATACAATCAAAACATTGATATCTGTGATTTCCTTCCTGGGCTTTGACCCAGTTTCTACATGTAGTTCCACAAAAGGGCTCCGCCAACAAAGCGTTCCCATCTTTATACTGTTATATAAACTCTAAGTATGTGTTATAAGAGAGATCCTGACTACCATGCATTAAGGAAAGTGACAAAGACATTGTGAGGTCGTGTTTTTTGCCTGAAATCACATAATCATGTTCAAGAGTTCAAGAGTTAGTAGGGAGGACTGACCGGGTTGCAGCAAAATTCAGCTTTTTTTCCCCCATATCATTTTGACAACTGTTGTTGTCTGTTCTTATATCATTGCTGTGTAAGTAAGGGATGTTTTCTCTTGTATTTTGAAAGCCGAGCATTATCCAGTGAAGGATCTGTTTTGTTGTTAGACTCTGAATGTAGATTCAGGAAGTGGACTGAGAGAAATGTTGTGGATCACATACTTGTTAAGAAAAAAACCCCAAAAAACCCAGAGGTTTCCTTCTATTCTTTTAGGTAGACTCAGATGCATTGAATGTTTTGATTGTTCGGCATGATTACATTTATTCATTTCATACTATGTACACTGCAATAGGATGTTACTAAAGTCTATTATTTACTGACATTGAGATTGTATAGTGACTTTTGCAGTTATGATGATAAAGCTTCTTCTGAAGAAAAAAATGCTCTGGGAATGTTTGTGAGGAAGATAATTAAAATGCAAAGTTATATTCTCATGTTTCATTCTGTAGAAACTGAGTCATTGCCTCTACACATAAAAGCCATCTTGAGGGTAGGTGAGGTTCAGGTTTATAGTGATAATTACTTGATTTTTTTCTTTTTGCTACTCATGCCACAGGTTTGTTCCAAATTAAAGTGGGAGATGCATTTTTAAAAATGTAAACACAATTTTGTCAGTTTCTCTGTTTTTGAGATAGAGCTGTTTGTTGGATTGAGTAGGAAAATGCTCTTTTAACTGAAGACTCTTCTGGGGTCTAGAGGGTTCAACATGCTACATATCTGTCCACCAACTCAACCTCCACCCCCTTACTTTTAACTTCACTGCATAAAGAGCACACTACTTGCGTTGGCACTAAATGTAAATGTAAATCGCAAGGTGCAGATTCGTCCATTTGTAATTCCTAGGATACTGGGCTGGATGAGGAGTGGGATCCAAACATCCATAGTGTCAGCAGTTTCAACCTCCTTTCTGTAGGTTACAGATGTTTCCCCGTTGCTTTAATGGGCCCTCTTGGTTAAAAAGAAAGTTAATGGGTATAATTTAACATTTCTCAGAAGTGGGTAAATAGCTTACCCCAGTATAAATTAGGACTAATGTAAAATATGCAAGTGAGTTAAAAGTATGCATAAAAAGGACCCGAAAAGCAAAGAATCTTCAAGCAATATGAGCCTAAATAACCAACACACAGATTCACATATGATTGTTAGCTGATACCCGTTTCTGAGGGTAATTTGCAGTAGATTGCTTTTACATAACACATCACAAAGAAGTAAGGTTCCCAGGAATAAGAACAACCCATGCAATTAATACTAATCACAGGTGACAGTAGTCTCAATTGAATAAGGCTGTACATGAACATAATACTTTCGTTTTAGGGCAGGTAAATATATTGTTCCTTCTGAAGAAATTGTTAAACCTGAATCCCTGGCCATTCTTCAGTCCTCTGAGTTCAGGGCTATAGCGAGTATGAAGGTAATCATATTTGAATAATTACTGATGATTAAAAGTCTCAACAGTAATTGCTGGATAGAGCTGGTTTATACTTAAAAAAGTTTGTATGCAGTGTATAGAGTACTTTGTTATGGAGTTACAGTGCTGATCCGTCCGTTGGAAAAATATAACATGAAAAATAAAATGTAGGACAAGCATGGAGCTTTGAACACTTACATTTAGAGAAAAAAAAGGATAAATGCAAATAAAAGAAAAAGTTTAGAAAATGTACAATATGTGATACGTCGCATTGGCTTGCTGCTTACATTTATCAGTTTAATGTATATAGTAGTTGGTTTGTATTAAACATGTGTGGTTATTTGGTAGGTATGCTTGTTATTTGTCAAAAAAAAAAGAAACAAAAAAGGCCCCCTGCGGAGAGAGATTTCCAAATGACAAATGAATTTGTGCATTTCCAGATTAAGGATGTTGGAGTAATGGAGCGTGCAAAGTCTTTACTATCTCACTACAAACTCAGCAAATACGTGGTAGAAAATAGTTTTTGTTTATCCCTGGGGGCTAAAACATTAATAGAGGTCCATTCACAAATGCACTGGGACTTTACTGAGCAGAGGCAGATAGTATGGTGAGCTTCTCCGGGTGTTGAAATAGTGGAATAAAGCAAACTTATGAAACAGGTGTTCAGAATTAGATGAGTCAGTTAGCCTGGGGCTTTTAAAACAAACGTAGCTCAAAGAGTTTTTCCTGTCTGTCTCTTTGCATTCACTTTTTTTCATCAAGTCTGCGTTTGTTTGTGTTTCATCTCTCTCTGAAGCATATTTTTCTAATTTGTCAGGCCTAAAAAAAAGCTACTTGCCACACAGCAACATGAAAGAATAATTTTGACATGTGACACACTTCCCTTCAAATTAATTAGAGGTTGAAGGATTTCAAAGTTAAACATTTTAATTGGGGCCATTTATAACTTTTCATAAGGTAAAACAGTTGCCTGAAGTACTTTTGCTGTCTCAAATCCATGTATGAATTGGGCAAGATCTATCTACTGCAATGCAAGGGGTTTGCCAGAGATGTACAAAATATTTAAAGAGGGTTAAAACATACACACAATCACTCACTCACACACACACACACATGCAACAAAGCAACCCTCTTCAGCACATACACAGGAACACTGTATGTGTTTGTTTGTGCGTAGCAGACATCGCTGTCGTGTGAAAACCATGTATCCAAAACCTTTCATGAGCTTAGAAACACACAAGAAAAACAGACTTGTTTTAAGTTCTGCAGAGTTGAACAGAGAGATCCGCACACCAAATAGCTCCCGTTTGAAGGGACTTTTTGTTTTTCTGTTGTGACGTTTCGAGCACAAGGCTCTTCCTCAGACTTGTGTCTTCAAACGGGAGCTATTTGGCGTGTGGAATTCTATGTTCAGCTCTGCAATGTATTTTTTGATCCAGCACCCATCCTATTGGGTATTGGGATGTGCATGTCTTTTTTTAAATTGTTTCTTGTTTTCAATTCTGTAACAATGGATCATCAGCCGACCCCAATGGAATTTTTTTAATAGTTTCTTTAGCTTAAGATGGAGAAGAGAATTTTCAGAAAACATAAAAGAACACAACGTAGTTCTACACGTGGATATAATGAGGGCAATGATAAAATGTAGCACTTGATCTCGACTACGTGTGGAAATGAACTTTCTATCTGAACTGTTTTTTTATGCAAGCAAAACATTAAAAAAAAAAAAATCTGAAGTCACAGCTCATTTATTCTCATTCTAGGGTATGGGAAGGTGTGTCCAAACTTTTGACTGGAACTGGAGCTCTCTATATAATTTGCTTTTTAGACAACATTGTCATCATTTTAGCCAGTTCTGTAAGGTTGCTGTGTAAACATCCACAGCAATTTTGTGTGCAAGACAGCAATCAAAGTAAAGGCTTTTGCACCTGGGAACCTTGGAGGGCCAAGAGTGCATGCAAGTTTTCACTTCAACCAAAGACCACACTAGTGGATCTTTTCTCAAAATTGTTGATATTTGAGAGCTTGAAAGTGCAGGTCTGCTGCATGACTTCATTGCATTCACATAATGCTTTTAAGTGAATTAAGTATTTCAGTTTGACTCATTATTTCAATATGTCTTCACTGTCATTTCTCGTTTCTTGTAAATCGTCATGGGTACTGTCATCAATCATTAATATCCTCTCATGTAGATATAGTTCATGTAGCTCTAAAATATGAAATGATCAATTTCCACTCCAAGAGCAGTGTGTGTGTGTGTGTGTGTGTGTGTGTGTGTGTGTGTGTGGTGGTGGTTGTTGTGGTGGTGTGTTTTTTTGAATGTGTGTACATCAAATGTGACAGTTACGCCTTACTCAGCTAGGCTCTCATTTTTTCTTTTCCATTACCATGGTGATCCAGCCAATGGACGAAGCATGTTGCTAATCTGAAGACTTGAACAGGAGCACAGCCTGTGGTTGCCATGAGATCTATTGTACCTCTCATTTTCCTTTCTCGCTGTTTGATGTCTCACTTTCAGTTCCCTCTTTTTAACTTCATCCCTACCTCTGTTAATTAAGAGAGGTGAAAGGGAGCAGAGATTAATCTCTTCAAACGCACAGTGACGAGACTTGCAAGTTGATCACACTGGAAAAAGTTCTGGTCTCCCTCCTGGAGAGGCATCTTAGAGGCTGGTACTCCATGAAAACTTAATGTGACACAGCAGAAACAAAAAAGTATTCCTCCTAGATTTACTGTGTTGGAGTTGAAAATAAAAGCTGCTGGCTTCAACAAAAAAGGAAAGCTGTGGTAATTTGTTCAGTTGCCTAAAATTGATGTTATAGGTTCACAATTTTTCAAGTGTGTCTTAAAACAACAGTCAGGTGCCCATATGAACACTGAAATCATACATCCACAGTATGTCCATGCAGTCATTTTATGCAAAAATGTATTTAAAAGTTGATCTGACCCTAACCCTTATATGAGGCTTCAGCAGTCTGAGTCAATCATATCAAGTGGATATCTGACACATGTACAGTCTTTTAAGCATCAAATTCCCTCTTTGTGTTTCCTCAGTCAGTGTTTCCCTGTTAAGCTTTGGTGAAAGTATAGTAACAAAAAGAGAGATTTGGATACAAAAAACACTAACATTGAAATATATCTACTTGATTTGACTCATGTGGGTAACTGAAGCTTCATATTAGCTACACATGAACTTTTTATTTTTTTGCACAGAAGGAGGCTTTCATTGTAAGTGCATTATAAAGTGATCTTCTAGTGGCCAGAAAAGATGCAAAAATCTTGAATTTTCAACAAAAGAAGGCTTTAAAAAAACTGCTTTTCAGCCTGATATTTAATTACTCTATAAGAATAACTTGTGAAAGACTGAGTGTGATTTTCATTCCTGGTGTTACTACATTAATGTACAAAGATGAATGACAGATGAGGGATCAACGTCTCAAGCGAAACTGCTCTCAGTGAGAGAAAGACCTTTCTCATACTATAATCAACTCATGAGACCCGTCTTGTAGGAGTTTCTCTCCCCTCCTCCATTTGTCTTTTCATCTGGTAAAGTCAAGCAAAGGTTATTAACTTGTACAGACAATCACACATTACATTTCCTGGGCATACACTGTGTAGGAAGTATCCGTCGTCCTATTTTTATGGGGTTTTTTTCTGTAGCTTTTTCGGTCACAGTTTCTGTCTCTGTGTCTCTTCCTCTGTGGTGCAATAACAAGCGTGTCAGTCACATCCTCCCTAGAAGAGAGTGATGGACTGGGGTTTTAAATCTTATTCCATGACGTACAGTAGCTCATGCTGTTCTTCAAAATAAATGCCAATCCAGAATAAGCAAATGAATAACAAAATTAACACAGAATAAATAAAAAACAATCCATAATCTAAATGTAAACACAGCAGAAGCCTCACCACTAAAAATCAAAACACAAGACTGAAAACTGCTCTCACTCTTGAATTTATTGACAGGTCATTAATGCAAGGGCTGACACTAGCACACAACTATATCTGAGTTATGAAATTATGTTATTAAAGGTTTGCTCATGCCTATCATTTTGAAGAACACAAATGGAATGTTCACCCGAAGTGAAACAAGCATGGATTTTCTATTTTCATACTGTAAATTGAGAAATGAAGAATGTGCATTTTTCATTTTTACATCAAACAAAGGTTTTATGGATTTTTAAACACCCAAACTAATATGTATGAAGTATATTTTAAGCATCATATTTGCAGGTAGTAACATTTAAAGTTCTCGATTTTTCCTCAAGGTAAGCAGCTAACATAGAGTATGCACAAAACACCATCATAAGGACGAGTCACTAGTGTTACACTCCTGACTGACAAATACACAATCAGCACCTGCCACTATGCAAAAAACAAGTGAAAAAACACACAAAAAACAAAATATTGAAAACTAACTGCTAAAATGGTAAAAAAAAAACTGTTGTGCAGTCAGCTGAGAAAATAGACAAAGCTTCAAGCTTAATTCGTGCACAGACTGGCAAAGAGGGAAGAGAAGTAGAGCAAATAGATGACTACAATTCAGTGAGATGGTTAAAATACTGGTGCTGAATTGTGGGTAAGTTGCTGCTTTTTGTGTTAGGTATGCAATGTTCTGAATAAAAAAACACACAACTAACTATTCAGTGAGACTGTCCTGGAGGACAGACATCCAATTTAATTCTAAGGTTATGAAATAAATCTAAATGATTAGTGGCATAATAGTAAATGACATTGTATTTGGTTTACGAACATTTTACATCCAAGTAAAAGCTTCTATTATTAACAGTTTCCAGTACTATGAGCAGCATACAGTATATAATTCTGTCAAAAGTAGAGGTCTACTGTAGGTGATGTCTTAAAAATGTCACATATTCCTGTATATCTCTGCCATATGTGTTTGCTGGGCCTTGAAGATTTTATGCGGGACTTCCTACAAAGTTTGAACTCCTGATTTCTTCTTTTTAAAAAGGGGGGGAAATGGCATAATAGTAGTTTGATGGTCTCTGGAGTGTCTGGTATTTAAGTCTTTATCTAGACAAATGTTAGAAATCACAATTATATTCTTCTCGCATTGGTTAGTTAAGCATCTGGGGGCAGCTTACAGAGCAGCGTGTGGGTGCGAAGACAGAAGACTGCACGTCTAATTGGTAGTTAGAGGAGACAGGTCACCTCGCTGTTTCAGTGTAACCACGATAGAAATGGAAAACATCTTATTAACCACTGGATAGATAGCTCTCACTCACTGTCTGTAACTTTGATTGTACCAAAACACACACACACACACACACACACACACACACACACACACACACACACACACACACACACACACACACACACACACACACACACACACACACACACACACACACACACACACAGGCAGACCTTTGTGCAGACAAGGTTGGTAATTGGTGCCAAAGGTACATGTCTGGTGCTTTGTGTTAGGCATATGAGCAGTTGTTTCTTAATGAAGTCTTGAATGTATATTTAAACATACAACTACTGTACATCCACTTATTTGTAGAAGGTCATGCACTGTAATGAGACATTGTGCATATTTATACTGGTATGCATGTTATAAAGCGATACGTTGTATAACATATATCATCCAGAGTACTCAGTGTACCATACACAACATTTGATTCGACTTTTTCTCTGTTTTCTAAGTCGCTCATTGCCAGAGTGACTTGGAAAACCATTGCAATACATGTGTCTGTGTAGTCAGAGTCATTGAAAACTGTGAACGCAAATCAGCCCCGACAACGTCTTCTCCAGCAGCTTGCTCCTGTGAGGCCGTCTGGTGTTTCAGTTATGAGATGTACTTGCTCTAGCATGTCCTTGGTCTGCCTGGGTGTCCTCTCAGCCGAATGTGACCAGTACACCTTCGAGGAAAGCTCCAGGGGACTCGTAACTTAGTGCCTGAACCAGCTGGCAGAGGAAAAGCAGTGGACTGGCACAGACATCTTTTTGAGATAAATGAGCTTGTTCTCTCATTCAGAGTGAGTGCAGTAAATTATGCAGAGAAACATAATATCAGACTCAATTCACATTTTTTAGTCTTCGGGTCTCTGCCTAAAGTGGGCAGCCATACTTGTAGTTGAGGGTTTGAGAATGATTATAAACCTCTGGGGGCCACCAAGTTCTCCCCACTCTGCCACTTTACTGTGCATAGCTGGACAGTGCCTTGATCTATTCCAAGGCAGAGGGAAGGGAAATAAACCACGTTCTCTTTCAGACTTTACAAACTGATTTTCATTTTTTATTTTTATTTTTATTTTTTTATTTATTTTACTGTATGTTGTAACACCTGGCTCTTCAATTTTCAATGGAACACTAACTGGAAATTAAGTTTCTTCTTTTGAACTCTAAAATTACAGTAACTCTGGTAAAACTGTCACCCACTAACATCCAGCTAACTATTCTGACTAACTAACAGTGTGCAGTATGCAGAAACCCTGGGTCTTCTTGGTATAATGGTGTTGGCTGAAATACAGTATATCTGTGTCTATAAATATTCTATAGCCCACTCTTTCATCTTTTTATCTTAAATCTTCTGTGGAATAATATGTTGCCTTCATGGGACCTTAAATAATATAACAATATCTGAGATGAAAATCAATTCAAAAGTTTACACTAATCAAAACAAGCTATTCAGACCATATTAGCAGCTCTGCCCTCACCATTATATCAATATGCTGCAGTTAGCTGTTGCTTTCTGTCTTTTTTTTTTTTTTAGATGTTTTTCTTTTTCTGAGTAACTGGTGAAAACAAAGAGAGAAGAAAAGAGGGAAAACCCTCTGAAGTAAACTTTTTGAGCCTCAATAATGAGCTCTCATGCTGAGAAGTTCCTGACACGTTTTTGTTGTCAGAAAGGTCCTGTGTTATATCTAAGATCACAACTCTCACGCAATTCATTTCTCTCTCTGTGTCATATGTCATTCAGCCAGAAGAAGACTTATGTACTTTTGATTTATCTTTTGTTTTTTTTTAATGTATGAAATCTTATTATTGCTCATACTGAACTTGTGTTTTTGTTCACTCGTGGCTTTTTGCGATGTGAAACTCTTAATTAAAGTTGTCACCCTCTGTGTCAGGTTTTGAATGTTTTAATCTCAGTGGGATTCAATTCAACTTTAATGATCTCTCTCTCTCTCTCTCTCTCTCTCTCTCTCTCTCTCTCTCTCTGTCGCAACATGATATAATGAGGGGCATATCTCTCTCTTCAGTAGGAAGCTAATGATGTTTGTGAATATATTACAATTTAAGATAAGTAAAGGCAGACAGAGACATGACAATTTTTTCTAAATAGTCAAGACATGTCAGTCTCTTTTAATTATATGATTTGTATGTAGCCCTGTGGCTCTTATTTCATTTATTTACAGAGATTAAAATGTTTTAAGTTGATAATAAATAACAGTTCATAAGGCATAAATATGTTTTTAAAAAATGTTGGATTATAACATGTAAAATGTCATTCTATGTACTAGTTAAAAAGTCAGAGATACAAGTGTGTTGTTAGTTTAAAAGCAATTCATAGTTGGTTGTTGGCACAGTGAGCAGGAAAGTGTTTACTTTTGGGGCAGTGGAGCATCTTCTCCTTCTCTCATCTTTGTACCCTCAGTCCTTAGCCAATCCTGTCCTCACCTTGATCAGGTAGGAGGTGTTTAGCGTCAACTACGGCGCATCAAAGATAGTTACGGCAGAGCCATTTTATCGGCGTCAAGCATAAGAGCTAAGCTGTAAGCTGTATATTAAAAAATAAAGTAAAACACTCTAAGCTCCCAAGACTGACGAAGAGTCGTCGCGTGGTGGAAGTGTGTGTACTCTGAGAAGCTGTCAGAGGTAAATACATGTGTTTTATGTACTCACTTTTATGTGAAATGTGTAAATACGAGCTAAAATGCTAATCGCTGCTAGCCGTTAGCTCAACATGCTCATAGCCTTACACTGCTACTTTTGCATTGCGACTAGCAATTGCTAATTTGTGTAGTTTGTATACTGTGGGGTTTCGCCATGAGTTAGCCTGTAGTTTTGATATTAAAAGGAGTTATTTGATTCAGGACTGGACATTTGCCATAAGGGAGAGAGTGAGGACCGGGAAAGCCCTGGACCGTGAGAGAGACTGTAGCTGCTGTACTTGAGCGTGTGGTTTCTGCATCGTGTTGCCGCTAGCTTCACCCTGGCCGCTGAAACCTCGTGCCCTCTGCCCTTTTCCCCCATCCTCCACTCTGACTGTTGGATCTGTAAGTACTTGTGCACGTGCCTTTTAGTTGTGCTGGTTAAACCCAGTGAAACGGCCTTTTGTTTTTGGCCTCACCGCTCACGAGCATCGACCGGGCCTGCAACGTGTTAACTTAATTTGCATTTATTTTATAAGCCCGGTGTGAATGTGTGTGTGAGTGTGGGCTGTGGACATTTTAGCTTATGGTCATTTTCACCTTCTTGTGGGTTATAACTGATTGATTGAAGGTCACAACTGTGAGATCAGCATATTGTTTTGAACATTGTTACCAATACACATCTAAAGGTCAACAGTGAATCAGTTAATTGTGTAATAAATAATTGTTATTGTTGAAACTACATCTGTGTTTTAATTATAAGGTTTATACTTTGTGGTCATTTAAAATACAGGTTAGTTGTTTACTTAAAGGGAAGTACCTAAATTTGTGTTACTTCTTACATATTATTGGAGGCACCGCCAAATTATTTCATATTCATATTTAGTTCTTTGCAAGCATACTGCGCCAAAACCAGACGAACTCAGGCCCCGTTCCAGTGTACTACAACACCCCAACAATTGTCAAATAATACTCATTAGCTACCTGGGGCTGGGGTTACATGTACATCTGTAGATCTGTTGCTGCATCACATATGAATTACGGCACACTGTAGGTCCCAATCCTAAATATAAACTACTGCACTGTATATGCTGTTTGGTTTTGATTATGTTTTTGATCATAATTTTGACATTAATACTATGTTTATACACAGCAACATCGTTTTGCTTGTCAGTGATAATTGTTTAATGAGTAAAAGCACACTAATGTATTAGAGCTGCCATTTAAAGTGATTCATTTCATAATGAGTGTTCATTTTCTGTAAAGTAATTTGCAGATAGTTTGCAACAACTTGTTGGTCTAATTGCCTGATTTTTTTATTAACACGGCTGAAGTCACATCTCTGGGTGCAATGGTAATAAATAAGACAACATGCTGTGCGTTGTACAATATGTGCGCTCGGGTGTCCTGCTTGAACACCTGTGTATTCATGTACTGTACTGCTGAATTTTTCTGCCACAGCGGCCAACACTGCTGTCCCTTCTCGGCCTTTATAATGCTGTAATTGTGCTTAAATTACCAATTTTTGTGAATGCTCAGTGCAAGCCAGCTAGCAGTAACAACTGTGGCATTTTCAATCAGGATAGTTCTTTTTCATTACTGCTCTGTCCTCTGTTTAACACAGCAGTAAAGTAGGCTAAAGTGATATAAAGTGCTATGCTGTGGAGTGAATCTCTGGGAATGAAGTGAAGAGGATGTACAGATATTGAGCACATACATACAGTTGGTTGAAAAACACGGGTATGCATGAACTGTCTCTCACTCTATATTTCCCCTTTGCATATGCAGTTTACAGTATACTGTACATCATGATGCATTTTCGCCTAATAATAATGACTCAAGCAATAACTGCAGGTGGTGTACATGGTTGTCACGGTGATGAATGGTCTCCAGGGCAACACAGGAAGTCCATCCGGGAGTAAATCTGAAAGAGGAAGTAGATAACAGAGATTGAGGAGACACAGCCACTACCTGATTTATTCATCTTCATCCATCATATAAAATTCACAACTATTGGTTGCTACAATGAAATAAATGGCCAATAAACTATTTTGGACTTTTATGGTACAGAACAAATAACAAAAGTATAAGCTCATATAACGAGAAAAATAACAATCAGCCAAACAGTTTGGCTCTTGAAATGAGAAAACCAAAAATAGTTGTTTCAATTGGATCTGTGAACAGCAGCAGCACATAAAACTGGTTAAGCATAACTTTTTGCTCTTTCTTCCCCATCTCTAATTTTACTGTTGCTTTTTCTTCTTTCCCTCCTCCCTTTTCCTGCCTGTGTCTTCTTCCCTTTAATCTCCACAACACCCACAATACTCATTTCTCTCCTCCATTTTTACTCTCCTCTCTTTCTCTGTCAGAAACTGGGATCCAGAAGTTAAGCATTTAAGTCCTGTTAATGACTGTAGTCATTTGACGTTGCATGGATTATCAGAGTGGATTCAACATGACAGTGAATAGTGTCACAGTGATTTTCATGTAGCCTACTAACATTTCTTTGTACCCACACACTAATCTGTATGTGTATGACTGAGATACTGTGCATGCATATATTTTTTTTCTATTCTCACTTGCTGATTAGTAAACAGCTCAGACTTCTGCTAACGTGAAGATCAAAGGGAATTTTCAATGTCATGCTAAAATTCGCTCATCCTGCAAGTGTGTGTGTCTGTGGATGAGGGGTTTTGTGTGCCTGTCTGTGCATGTAAAATATATGACATATGAGTAAAATCAAAGGCAGCGGGGATCACGCAGTACATAATGTGCGACCTAAGCATATAACGGATTGTTTACAATGCATAAAAGCACTGGTTAGAAAGAACGTGTCTGTGTAAAACAGACACTTTCCAAAGGCCCTGATTCATGCATTGTTCTAACACACAGATTTGTCATCACTTTAACATGTTTATTTGCTTTTTTCGTGTTTTTTTTGTTTTTTGTTTTTTTTTGGATTTGGCTTAGGTAACATCCAAAACCAATATGGATAGTGACTATTTCATGTCATGAAATACTTAGACACATAACATTTTTTAACAACCGTTTTTCTCAAGTGGATTTAGTCTAACATGAAGGCCAACAATAGGGCAAAGATCGGCTCAATATTACCTAGGGTGATCACAGAAAAACAAAAAACAAAAAAAACAAACATCAAAATAAAGTATTGAAGAAAATGCAATGGGCTTACTGAACTGAAAGTGTTCTTATTAGATAATTTTCATATGCGTTGTACTGACAAAGAAATAAGATGTTACATCCCTGAACTGCAGTAAGACAACATCTGAATGAAGGGGTGTGAGGAGGTAATGCTTTTCAAAACTTCTGTTGTAATGCTCGGATCACTTTGTGTGTGGGTTTTTATTAATTAGATTTGAAAGTCATCTAGGACCTTCACCAAACTTTTGATGTCATTACCTGAAAAATCCCTCACAGGCATAAAGTAACAGTTTTGCTAATTAGCTAAAATATGGATAAACTCTGAAATGCGCGCGCATGTGTGTGTGTGTTACAACCTTATCTCCCACAAATAACTCTCATAACTTCTTTGTGTTTACAATTACCTTTAGGCAGAAATGTAATGCTGCCTGGTTTATTTCCCTGTTGTAACCATTTATTTATTCATTAGTATGGTTCAAGTATGGTTACGGTAAGGCTACTAAGTTAAGGTTGAAGAAATGACACCCTTGAACCTCGAAGGCCATTGTTGTATCTGTTGTTAGATCACTATATAGGCACAGTTGATACTGGTTTGTCCATTTGTTAAAAGCTTTTATGATTTTCAGCCACAACCAGGTTACCACCCATGAACCTTTTGGAATCTCACTCCTTTTTTTGTTCCGTTATGCTATCCACCTCTGGTTTGGTCTGAACTCCTGTGAGATCCAAAAATACGATGGAGTATTAGGGCCAGACTAAAATAATTTTTTAATTTTTTTGTGTGGAAATTACGAGAATAAAGTCATAATATTAGGTCTACGGGAATAAAGTCGTAACATTACGAGAATAAAGTCATAATATTACAAGAAAAAAGTCGTAATATTAGGAGAATAAAGTCATAATATTGCGAGAATAAAGTCATAATATTACAAGAAAAAAGATGTAATATTATTATCAGTATCAGGACTTTGAAACGATTGTGCAAACGACTGTGTCTATTTCGAAGAAAGAACGACACAGACTTGGAAGAAATTGCTTCTTTTGTGAAAGAGGAGCTGTCTGGTAGTGGTCGACTGCAAGGCTATCGGTGGTTACATCTGCGTGCCATTCATACGACTTTATTCTCGTAACATTATGACTCTTTTTCTCGTATTATTACGACTTTAGATTAGATTCAATTAGGTTAGAAAGTCTTTATTGTCCCAGAGGGGCAATTCTATTCTTGTAATATTATGACTTTATTCTCGTAATTTCCAAAATTGTATTTTTTTTCCCTTGTCGTACAAAAAGCTTTTCCTTTAGATTTTTTTTTTATTTATTTTTTTACAAAGCACAGTAGTTGCATAAAAATATAATTTGTAAGGGTGAGAGATGACAAGACTACTGCTGTGAGTAAAAACTGCCTATCCGACTGTCATAAATATGTCTGTATATATCCACCTCACTGTCTGTCTCCTAAACAATATATCAAACTGCCTCTCTCCATCTGTGATCTATAGAACCATGCTGCTTTTTAATCATTTCATTTGCCTGTTAAGAATATACCATCCTACTTTCCTTCCTTCCTTCCATGAAATCAAGCTTCCCTTCTTGATAACCCACTTTCACACGATACTTCTGCTGCACTTTTACATCATTTTCTGTTTTCCACACTTAATCCATCCCCTGTCAACAGCGTCTTTTCATTTTAACATTTGATTCGATTGGCCATAATTTTTGGTGGGAGAGGAATGCTGACAATATCCAACTTAATAATGCCTGCAGTGAAACTTGGAGTAAAATGTGTTCAGCAGCTTTGCTTTATGATCAAAATTGACAGACAACTAAATAGACGTGTTTTTCTTCTGGAAGAAAGGTGTAGCATAGCTAGACTTTGTACTGGATTGTTACAACAGGAAGGCAGAAATGTGTGCTCATTGTCCCTATTGCTGACATTGTATTCACTAATTTTATCCACCATCTATGTTTGAATATATAGTTTCAGGGGCATCCTAGAATGAGTATGAAAATGAGGCCAAGAAAGAGTTAGAGGAAAGTAAAGCCAAATATGCGAAGTCAGAAGCGAAAGCGTTGGCGACAGAAAAGGGCTTGCTAAAAAGGAAAGTGGGTCATTTATGTCACTTTGTGATGACAGGCTGTGCGTAACCACTGGGCACTGTGTGTCACTCTGCTTCATTCCTCTGGAGAGACTGACACTGACACATGGACAGACACTGTCACCAGCCAAAGCCCTCTTTTCTGGCCTCTATAGTGTGTCTGTGTGCTTATATACACCACTGAACATGCCTGTGTTTCCATTCCTTCATTTGTGTGCCCTTCTTGCTGATGCTCCTAGTCAGTGTGTAAGTTTTATACACATTGTTGTGTGAGAGAAAAGTCATGTGTGTGCTCATGTCTCATAGAGGTGACAGTGTAGCAGTGCAGGGCTTTAGCTGGTCACACACTGACAGTTGTGAACTCTCCCTGAGGACATCTTTCAAGAAACCAGCAGACTCTTACTCACAACCAACACTTCATCCTTGTAGCTATGCATATAGTGTGGATATAATTCCTCCTTTATAACAATGTGTTTTAAGTGAATTCTCCTTATAAAGTCCTTATAAAAAAATAAACAAATTGATTTACAAATATAAGACAACTTTAATGGCTGCATTTGTATTCACTCCCTTACTATTACCATCTCTTCTCTTGCAGAAGTTGCATACAGTAGTAGGTTGAATAGAAATCCAAGGTTTGACAAGAGACTTTAGGTTAAATACACCTGTATCTGGAAGGTTCAACAGTTTAGTTCCTGTCCAAAATAAATGGACTTCCAAAGCAAATCAATTTTACTGCACAGTACCAATCAGAAAGGACATATGAAGGAGGTCACCGACTGGCCTGCTGACACAGTGAGGGAGCTGCAGGGTTTTATGGCTGAGATGGAGACAATACATCACCTATTTGCCAGGCGATTCGCTATTCACAGCTTTGTGGAACAAATACATTCTCGTATACCAGAACTGGGCTAAGTCACTATGGGGCCCCGGACCAAAAATGAGCTCCTGGCCCCTTTTGATCCCACCCTTCTCCCACTATTTCTGCATTGTGTATGTATCATGTTGCCTCCAAGTGCCTATCAGGTACAACACATGGCAGGCTACATAAGCCAGCTTCATTATGATTTTTCTTGAGCCCCAGAAACCATGATCCAATGTTGGAATACCCACCTGGCCCAAGTTTGCTGTTTGTTTGTGGTAATTTCATTAAAGATAAATATATTAAAATTTAGTGGTAATTTGACATGAAGAACAATATGTATAAATTAAGGACCCCCTTGTGGCCCATATAATTTCAGCTTATTGTGCTTTAGTGGTGCATATTGCCAAACAGGTTTGTATTTAATCAAATTACCACAAAATAAATGCCGCTCACAGTTCCTGTGGTTTCAGGGGCTTTTGGGGTCTGGGGCAATGGGGTATATGCTTACTTTGTCAGATTGGTAACGCAGTATGTGTGCTGTGCAGTGCAATGTGATCCAATACAACAAATTTGTGAAACTATTCACTTTTTTGTAATGATGTTTTGGATTGCATTACATTTAATTGTTTACAGATATTTTATCCATGTTCTTACATCATGAAAATGATTTGTCCTCTCTAATCAGTGCATTATAAAATAATCAGTCTTGTTGTGCAATGAAAACAATTTAAGCAGGTAAAGTATAGAAATGATGGATTACTCGATAGCCCTGTAATCCCATGAGGTAATAACAAAAAGGATGCACAATAACATGTATAGGAGTCTGGCATGTCTGGCGTGAATTCTGAATACTCTTTCCTCATGTAAATTATATTGTCTTTGAGAGTGATTTACAAATATTCATTCTGGTTTCCTAATCCCCTTTTATGACTACTCCTTTATTGCTGAATATTTTCTTTTTGTTTTTTGGGATTACGGTGGCCACTCACAAAAAAAGAGTTTATGACAGAATACTTGAGAAAACAAAAAAAATAATAATTGGCTTTAGAGAGTACTTAACTGAGCAGTTGGATTCTAAGAAGCTTATGTATAGTAGACAATACAGTTAAACTGTAGGAAAAAGAAAATAAGGAAACATGGCTCTATTTCTAAATGATGAAACATAATTTTAGGAGACAGACTGTGGAAAGGCGTGTGTGTGTGTACTACTCAGTGATAGCTAATGGGTAGTGGAGACACACCATTCAATTTCTGCCAAATTTGAAAATCTCCTGTAAAGAAGATCAGAAATGTGTTTATGATCAGGAGATGAACACTAGGAACACCAGGCACAGAAAATGCATTGGATGAGCAAAAGGGTGAATGTTTGAATGTGAACATTTTGTACATTATGCACTTTTAAAGGATATTTTTATGTGAGTGGATGCCTGTCCATAGCATTACATTTCTTCAGGGTGTTTGCTAAAATTTGGGACAGCTGTGGCTTAGGAGGTAGAGCGGGTAATCTACTAATTGAGAGATCAGCGGTTCAATCCCCGGCTCCTCCAGTTCACATGTGGAAGTGTTCTTGGACAAGAGACTAAACTGATGAGCAGTTTCGCACATTGCTTGGTAGCCATGAATGTGTTTCTGAATGGGTGACTATTGGCATGTAGTGTAAAACATTTTGTGTGATCAGAAGACTAGAGAGGAGCTATACAAGTGTAGTCCATTTACTATAAAATGTTTATTTAGGAATTCATGTTATTTTGAATCAAAGTAATGATGTCCCAAGTAGTGATGCACGATGAGGTTGTTGGTTTTAACACCCTACCTTACAGTATATTTAAAATGTTATTATTGATATTACACCAAGGCTGGATTTACTAAGGCACAATTTTTATTTTTTGCAGTTTATGTCAGTATGTGATCCCCTCATGGCAGAAGATAAATATACCACTAGCTCTGATAAATTCAAATTACTCTATTAAACCCCTTCTGTGTCACAAAGCATTACATTTCTTATTTTTTCTTATATATTCAGCTTATGAAGGTGTGCTGACTGCAAAAATAGGTAGAAAACCCCCCCCCAAAACAATCAGACAGTCATGAACTAAAATGGTAATTTAATAAAATAAAGCTCTCCATTTATCTTCCTGCTGCAATCTTTTTCTCAGGAGGGCAGCTTCTGCAAAATAAGCCATCTGTTGACTTGTTGGTCCTCTGAAGTTAGTTTGAGATGTCTGAAGACTTATTGCTCCTGGTTGTCCATGCATTGTTTTTTTATGAATGTGTGCAGTTCTTTGTGAATATACATGTGGTTTCATTCATGTTGTAATACATTTTGCATCATTTGGGAGCACACAACACACCATGTAACACCATGTCTGTAAAGCTTTTCTTTTATGGGTTTTTTCCAGCAATGCAGCACTTCCATGCATTAGGGGGACTTGCTGACTTGTTTAAAATTGAAGCAGCAAAGGCTGAGATATCTTGCCTTTCAATCTGGGCCAAGCTCCAAAAACACATCCTACACTTACCAGAATGTAACTTACTCGTTCCTTTTTTCAGACCCTCCCAACCTGGTGTCGTTCAAACTCCACACCACCACTTTGAAATGAATGATTTACCTTAAAAATGTGTATCCTGCAAACGTAACCCAAGATAATTTTAATGACATCAACAAGGTTATTTTGTCAGACTTTTAGGAGCTCCAAGCAGAGCCACAGAAAATATTAAACAGCTGTTTTACAGGCTGAGTAGCACTCACCATGAGGAGTAAACTGATTTGATGGGTAAAATCAGTCCTCTTTACACTCTCTTAAGATTTGGTGTCTTTCATCAATGCCATCATGATGACATGCAGATAACAAGTTCTCAGTGATGCACATAGCCCAGCATGATGATGATTGGGTCAGTTTATGCTTTGAGATGGAACTTTGACATGTAGTTGATAATTGTCAAACATAAATGGCTTTAGAAATATAGTCTTTCATTTAATCAACCATGTATAATTAATGTGTTTAAATAAATAAAGGGTTAGGGAATATGCACCTTCACTTCTATCTTGGACTATAATCCAAACTAACACCGACACATATATTGGTGTAGTTTGCAGTGTGAAATGAGGAGGAATATCCCTGTCTATGTTTTCATCCTATCATTCTATTTCAAACACTCAATGTAAACACTTACATACTTTGCTAACTTTCTCTCATGCATTGCTCTTACACTTCATCTCAGCACCTCACTCTCTTTTCACCCCCTTGAGCTTTCACTTTCTGTCTGTCCATCACTTTCATGGCAGCCCTCTCACCTTTCCCACCACCGTCCTCTCACTCTGCCACATCGTTTATTGCCCTAAGGTGCTGAAAATCAGAGAAGAGAAATATGTGTTCTTATTTCCAAGCTTTTCACTTTTCTGATGAAGTTGCAGCAACACCTGCCTGTGTGTGTCAGATTTGTGTGCTTGTGTTCATGCGTATTTGTTCGATTGTGTGTGTGCGTACTTCAGCTGAAGAGCAAACTTGCTTATGCTGTATACATTTTGTTAAGTGAAGACTCGAGAATGACACATAGTCCTGCTTTATATCCTGCATGAAAAAATAGCTGCACATAGAAAAACATGTAAACTTATTCTAATCTTAACCATAACCGCTACATGACTAACCCTCAGGCTAATCCATAGTCCTAAACCTACCTTAACTTTAAACCACATCTTCATCCTAAAATTAATGATTAATTTTGAAGGGACTTTCTTTTTGTCGCCATAAGAGAGGCAAGTACCCACATTTGACTGTGTCACATACACGCACACATGCAGACACGCACACACACACTCCTTGAAAAGAAACTTAAGCCCCCTCTCTCCTGCCATCTGTTAGTGTGCAGCAAAACCCACTCGCTCTCGCCCTCTGCAATCTGCTGCATCACACACACATTTACTGACACACAAACCCACAACTGAGACAGAATACATTCCCATGCACCCACTCTCTCTCTCTCTCTCTCTCTCTCTCTCTCTCTCTCTCTCTCTCTCTCTCTCTCTCTCTCTCTCTCTCTCTCTCTCTCTCTCTCTCTCTCTCTCTCTCTCTCTCTCTCTCTCTCTCTCTCTCTCTCTCTCTCTCTCTCTCTCTCTCTCTCTTAAAACACATTCACATACGCAAAACCAATTATTTCGCTAACGCTTGAGACACAGTGCAACACATACACTTATTCCCCAGTGCCACACATGCAAACACATTCGTGCACTCAGACCAACGTCCCACACCTACACAGGCCCACTCCATGTACCTCTGTGTATCTTACTCTCTGCTTGTGTCTCGCTCCTCCTTTCTGGAGCCTGCGGACAGACAGGAGAGAAAGGAGCAGACAGCAAAGGCTGTGATTGATCTCATTAATACTAAAGAGCAGACATGTTGGCGTATGGTGTTTATCAAATCATCCTGGCAAACACTACAAATCTGAGAATGGCTCCGCAGGGAGGAAGAGCGAAAATACAGCATGAAAATAAAGGCATAGAGAACAATACACTGGCAGGAGAAGGGGGTAAAAGAGATGGATAAGAAGGAGAGAGAAAATGAAAGGTTCTGTATAACCACAGACCAGCAGACAGATCAATTAGAAATAATAAATGAAAATAAGAAGAGACAGAAACAAAGATTGCAGTAAATTTTTTATCCAGTCTCATAGACCCTAATGCATTATACAAAATATTCATCTTTGAGCTCTCAGTCAAGTTTCACCCGAATAAAATTGCAAAAAGAGTCACTTTCCCATTGTACTTTTCCACCTGCTCAGACTACCTCTTACTGTAAGCTCAAAGAGCAGTTTTCAAGCCTGTAATTAGTCTCACAACTGTCAAAATTCACACAAAAACAATTGAATTTTGGCTTTTAACTTTGATGTTTATAATACTAACAAAAACAATAATAATATATATATATATATTTTATACATTTAAAATTATATCAATATACACTTTTAGGGCCTGATTTTCTAAAGATTTGCGTGTGTAGAAACGTGTGCAAACTTGACATCACCCGCAAAAAATGTGCAAGCTGATCTACTAACGCAGCGCACTGAGGCTTGCGTCTTTCAACTGTGCAAGATAGTACGCGCTGTCCATTTAGTAGGTTTGCCATAATGAATATGCAATATGGGGCGTTTCAACCCCAATGCGCAAAATACAGGGAGGAGAAAATGCTAATATGTTATTTAGCACACGCATTGTGATTTACCAAACCTGAAGGTATTATTTCTGACGCTAACTGCGTCTATAAATAATACCTTTTGAAGGGCAGGTATTAACCGGCTGCGCACTGCGCACAGATGACTGCTGTTACTGTAGAGAGGAGGAGACGGAGGCACAATGACAGAATACGCACAGGATGGATTTTTTCCACCTGTGTTAATAATTTTGGAGTGGAATATTTGTGGTTTTACTAACAGCATTGACTTCGTCACAAATACTCTCCCATATCTCGGTTTTTGTTATAACTCAATATATTTATTAACCTCTTCCACTTGAACCTGATCACATTTAATTTTGCGCTTGCAGCTTTCTGCTCGTCCAAACTCTCCATTCAGACACGCAAAACCCTCATTTAAATACTGCTGTCTCCACCCCGTTGCACCTGTTTTCATTTACGCAATTATTCTTAGTAGATCACCCACAAAACGCACGCAAACGGCACGTGCAATCTATTGCACCGTGCACGCAATTTAGTACCCACTATTTGGGATCTTAGTAAATCAGGACCTTAATGTAATAAAGATAGGGCTGAGTTTCTCTTGGTTTAGATAGGATAAAGAAGGATATTAGGATTTAGAAGGATAAACTTCAACATTTTACTATTATAAGATGTACTGTATTAACTCTAACATACCTAACGATACACCACAAACAACACATTAAGAATTAATGTGCTGAACCCAGCACTGAACCCTGAGGGACCACACAGAGAAACTCTGAAATGGAGTCACCAAAAGCCAGTAGAGAAGACAGGGATTTCAGCCAGTAGAGACCTATCTCAATACCCAACCAGTGCTAATGTTGATTTAGAACGATCGCACAGTCACCAGCACCCAGTAAAAAATGGCCTAATATTCGAGAGAACAAGAACATAACATGCTCTAGAATAAAAAATGGAAACACATTTAGATCAGATGTGTCAGAGATGGGTTTTCTTCCTTCAAATTTGATGTTTTCTTTTCTTTTCTTTGTTTTGCATTACCTGTGCTTAACCTGTACTAGAGTGATTTTTTATTCTGTGCAGAGGACTTCATATATCTCTCATTACAGTGATCCAATATAAAATAGAAAAGCAAAACGGTCCAAAAAGTCCACAAAACATACTGGAAAGACACAATAAGCTAACCTAATACTACACCATATACTATACTCGAAGTATACTGTCGAAGACAGATGGATTGTTATGGGGGATGGTTGCGTGGGAGCAAGGTTGTATGACAATAAGCAAGTGTTTTTGTACCTACATTATATGTGCTCTTACTGTTTCTTATCTCATAAAAAAGAGTCAGGGAGAAACAGTCATTAACCTAACACAGTGAGTGTGCCTTACTCTTGTCCACTGAACTACACAGATTATTTCTAAGCCTATCATATGACTAAAAATAAAAAATATTCTTTCTATATGATTTCTAGCAGAGACAGTATATGGAGGAAGTGGAGAAAGCTTGAAGGTGCTCCTTGGAGTCCATTTGACAGCTATATTCATTCTTGGTTATTCTCCACAGACCTTTCCATCGAGAGCATTCTAGGGAAATGCACACATGACAGATATGCATCAGTGGTTTCAGTCATATGCAGATGACACATACAAAGGGAGACTGGCTGCCCTGCCAAAATCACAGTCAGTGAGCATCACATTGACAAAGTAAAGTCAGTAGCCATGTATGCATTAAAATATAGGTTGTCCAGCGCAACATAATGATAAGCAAAATAAAGCTGTGACACTGCCCTTGTTGAACCTCAGTTAAATGGTAAATTTGGATTGATGTTCTTACTGTGAACCAAATACTGCTGAAATGTATGAATAAAGATTTGGGGACAAGCCCCAAAAATGTAAAAACCCCCCCTCTTTTTCAAGAGAGAAGTTGGGCATTATTAGTTGGGCATCATTGTTGTATTTGGTCACACATATTTATTAACACATCTTTTAGAGTCTGTATCTCACAATTGGAAAGACATGTTGTCTGTACCAATCTGACATTGTCAGCATCAACTTTCTGTTTTTAGCAATTTACAGTTGGCCATTTTCTTATCACGTTAAAGGTGCCAATGGGATTAGACTGTAATTTGAATATGTAGGTGGTGAGGGCATCTATTTTTCATACAATGTGGTGCAGCGTGCAACTAATTATTTCCAATAATTCAGTGTCTGTGATAACTGTAATTTAAATTTCTTCTAAACCAGAAATAAACAGTAACATCTCCAATGATATGCCCCTGATCTATGGTGGGAAGGTTCAGTCGATAATTTTTCTCTCTCTGCTTCAAATAAGTTTGATTGGGTGGGTGACATCTTGTTTCTTTATTGACTGGTTGACAGTCTAGAGATCAGCATTTTATAAGAAACTTGTTTGAGACCCAGAAGTGGACCATGGGAAGACAAAATTGAACACTGTCATCCCTCTTGATTAACAAAAGATGCTTTGTTCCTGTGAATATATGGTGAAAGTTGAAAGTAAAGCAAACAAATTGCTGGCTGGTCTCTAATAAAGAAATTGCCATTCAGTAATCATATAATCTCCTCTGCCTAAGACGGATCGATTCCATTCTTATAGACAACTCATAATCGTATCAGAGACATCTCTCTAAAAACCAAATTACAGAATCAAGGTTGTAATCTTTAATTACACTAAGTAGTATGCTTCAAAGCTGTTCCACTATGCAGTACACTAATGTTTGTTTCCATACATCTGTGTACTGCTAGCTGCTTTTATATACTATTCTTTCCTGTTTTTGTTTTTTTGTATATAAATTTAACATATGTTGGCCAATCACATACATGCAAGAGCATATTCCTTGTGGATTACTTTGTAATGTGAATGTTGTTTTAAAGCAATAAACCACAAGAGGCTGTGGTTTACAGTGATTTTAGACCAGCTAAGGGGTGTTGTTAGGTACAAGCAGAAGCAGATTGCCTTTAATGGCTTTGAATGAGGCTCAGCCAATCATAATCAAGGACTGTAACTATCCACTTTATAATCGACTATTTACCTTGTGATCGGCGCAACAAAGATTAAATGTTTGCCACTGTGATATGTTTCCAGAGCTTTGCAATCACGCTTGTGACTATTACAAGCCACTGTGCGGTGTTCTATCGTCTGATAAGCCTTTAAATGCATGAATCTGTAGCTCCAATTCAGCTTCCTAGATTGTATTTCATTTTGTCACTGGTACCTTAAACAACACTCCCCCAGCCCCTTGCACTGTTTGACGTAGGGCTGATTTCATTTTGAATGCTGCCTAAATGTTGAAGTTTCACCGATAATTCTCCTTTTTTCTTCATGGCAGGAGGAAAATTGAGGGCAGAATGATTTACAAAAAATCTTACTTTATTCTTACTTATGCAGAGACTGAACACCTTGTAAGGGACTCAGCTTTTATTTAAGCTTAAGCTTTTATTTACAAATACTGTTGGTTATTGTTAGAAATGTAACAAGTTACACAAGCCCATACACACATTCTCACAAATAACACAATTTGTTTATGTGTTATTTACTGAACTTAGTTTCTTGTCTCTGATAATGAGCAGACAAACTCATTAATTATCAGGTCTTTAATAAAGCTTAAGGAGATATAGTTATAGATAAGGTGCTTATCTACAACTCAAAAGAAAATACTGAAGTGTTGTGAAATGTGGACAGATTGCTGAAATAAATGAAATTCGAGAAGAATAGATATGAACAGACATGAAAAAGAATAGATAGATGAAGGAGAACCATTGAAAGATATTGGTAGACAGACAGTGACTGCATACATATATACAAGCAGACAGGCATGAGACTGGCAGACAAATAAGTATAGAAAAAGTAGTGCTGCTGCATAATAAGTAGGGCTGTCAAATGATTCGATTTTTGATTTGATTTGAAATTGCGCTTAAGCATTGAATTTCAATAGTTAATCGAGATTAATCACATTAATCACATTTTTATTGCATGTTTAAAATTCTATTATTTTGCATTTCACAACAGTTTTTAAGTCCATATTAAAAATGTAAAGCAATTACCAGTGTATCTTGATTGGGAATCAAATGAATGCAAAGAAGGTTACTTTATGAACTTGACTTTTATATTTATTTCAAATCAAAAGAAGTGCAATGAGCCTGAGGTAACACAATGTCTACTTCAAAAGTAGAGTATAAAGAAATGCTAAACAACAGTGGTCTTGAGGTAGGAGACAACTTCAAAGTGCTTAGTCTGTGAAATACATTTTTTTGGAAGGATTACACTGTTCCACATTGAGAAATTTGCAGAAGTGCATACACAAAACGTAAAGCACATTATAATAAAGTGTTTAACAAATAAAAAATACTCCATAGCTCCATTATCTTTGAGTTCAGTTTAAAACTGAGGACCGTGCCACAACAGTGCACAGCACTGCAGACTCCTGCCATACGAACACATGCTGTGCATTGTGCACAGTTTACAGAGGTCGGTTGCAACGGAAATCAGTGACAGTCAGTAATTCTGAGTGAGGGAGTCAGTGAGCAGCACAATTAATGCTATAAAACAACAAAAGAAACAACAAAAACGCGTTATGCTCGACCCTTAATCACATTGGCAATATTGCAGTACAGACAGAACATCTACCAAATGCAAACAAGAACATCAAGTTCTTCACGGTCAAAATCCAACACAGTTGAAGTATTGTCTCTCAGAATCATAGGGTCTCATTAAATAGGCAGCTCACACACTCATACAAGCTCTAAAATGCAGTTTGGATTTTGTCTAAGGACAACTGATTTAGTGTTTTAGTAAACACTAATATACAGGCCAGGAGATCCCACCAACAAGAAAAATATCACGTTGCAAGTATATTTAGCAACTTTGTCCTGACTCACCAAACTGAAATACAGTATCTCTTCTCTCTCCATCTTCGTTTTTGCTTCTTTCACTTTCTGACCTCTTACCTTTCCTTCCCCTCTCTCTCTCTTGCTCTCTCTCGCTCTTCGCCTCTTTGCTTTGAACATTCAGGGCCGTCACTGCTGAATTAGTATTCCCTTCATGATTATTGTTTAATGGGGGTTAGGGGAAGAGGTAAACTGTGTAATCTGGAAATGGAAAGTTGACATTGTCTCTGTGGATGTGCTCACAGTGACACAGTCCAATTCAGATTTTCTTGTCTATTCTAAAAGGTGACACAAATCTAGTGTGTTATGTTTTATTTTCTCTCCCAGATTAAGCATTGGCTAAGCACTAAGGTCTAAAAAAGTGGGATAGTAGGATATTCTGACCAGTGGCTTAATCTTCACACTCAAAATAAAGATCTTAAGAGTCGCTGTGATATATTTTAATAATAGTAATAATAATAATAATGAATTTTATTTAAAGGCGCCTTTCAAAGCACTCAAGGACACCTTATAAGGCACATATAGCACAACAACAGTACATCAAACAATATAAATCAGGTAACATTTAGTGCAAAGATAAAGAATACATATGAATGTGACTACAAAGTGCATTAGTACAATAAGTAAACAAGAATGTGATTGCATAGTCAGTGTGAGACAGAGTAGGCCACTCTGAATAGGTGCGTTTTCAGAGACAGTCAGAAGTGCAAATGTCTGGTGGGAGAGAGTTCTAAAGGCGGGGGGCAGATCAGCTGAAGGCTCTTGACCCCATGGTAGTTAAGTTGGCAGATGGGGCAGAGAACTGGTTGGTAGAGGAGGATCGGAGAGTTCGGGAAGGTGTGCAGCCAGTGTTAGTAAGGGTTAATTATGATACACAACATACACAGGCGTATAGACATTATACATAGAAACATAGTGAGTTTCATATGAGAAATAGATCCAAATGTGTGACAGCTTACAGTGCCATGTGTATGTAATGTGCCTATATTGGTGAAAAACAATGGAGTGAACATTACTTGGATCTAATAGTGAGAGCAAAAATCTTTTTGTACTTTCACAAAGCAATGTGTCTTCATTTTTTTGGGGAATCTATTTATATATAATTTTAGATTGCTTTCCTCCATGTCTCTGCCTTGCTCAGTTTAGCTTGCTAATCTACTGTAACTGTCTGGCTATTTCAACTACATTCATCAAATTTATAATACATAATTAGGAGGAAATATTATATTCCATTTTATTTTCCATGGCACGAGGGATCTTATACTGTATGTCATGGCTGGTGCAAGAAGGGCAACAGGGATACAGAGGAGGGACCCAAATGCTGATGTCTGAGGTAGAGCTTGATGCAGTTCAGTGATTTAATACACAAAATCATAGTACAAAGGCATATAGAGTACTGTGAGGCAAGAATCAAAAGTCCAATAGACGGGCAAGGTCTAAGACTGGCAGGTAACAGATGGAAAGATACCAGCGAAGCGAATGACAACTTAATAATCTGGCAGAGAACAATGGAAATCGACTGGCATCATTAGTGAGTGACAGATGAGAAGTGGGCGGAGTAGGCCAGGTAACTGCTAAACTGATGAGGTGGGAACAGGTGTGTAGCTGGGGAAAGGAGGGAAAATCCAAAGGCATCTGGTGGACAGCTTAAGAGATGGCAGATCTGGAGAGTTGGAAGAAAGAACATGGTGTTTGAGAAGTGTGCAGGCTAGAGACAGAGATGGAGAGCAATGCAGGGGGCTGGGGATGAGGGAGTGTGGCTGCAGAGAGCAACAGAAGAGCAAATTGTGACATTTATTGCATTAGTTTGACCATGAGTGATAAACAAACAAACAAACAAACTCAACACAAAAACAACTTAAGGCAGAGTATACGGTTATAACACTTAGGTTGAATGTGAAAGTAGCACCTTGATGGACCAGCAGATTTGACAGGAGGCAATCAGCAGTCATCATGATGTGACAGAGTGAACTGAGGATTTTTTAGGTCTGATCAGCTGTACATCAATTAATTAGTGCGCTGTCAGTGACATCATGGCCAAAACAAATGCTAACTTCATATTCATTTAATTTGCCTGCATGTGTCAATTTGTCAATCTTTTGACATTTTCTACTTTGTGACCATTTTGTTGTTCTATCTTTCTCTCTATTTTCTAGTCTTTCTTATTATTATTTTTAGAATACTGATTTAATGTAAAAATAAAACATTTGAATTGCAAAGTTGAAAGTATTCTCCATGTGACCACTTCTATTGATTTGTGTCTTGCAGCCCTGGGGTGGCATGCGTCCTTGTAGAGTCAATGATTAACACTACAAGTCAGTCACGACTGTCAATATCTCATTGTGACTCCGTGTCAGGACTTCTGGCATTTGGTCTCTATGTCAACAATATTATTTCTTTCTCCACTTCTCTCTCTCTTAAAAAATAAATCCTCTCTTCTCCTCTATTTTGTCCACATTTAGGCAACTAAATATTTTGTCAATATTAGGCAACGAAAACAGCATGGCTAAAGTTATAACAAGGTTGTTGAATATAAACTTTCAATTCATCACTTTTCTACTGCATAGCTGTTTTCTCTTGGTGATAAAATTAGAGACCAATGAGAGATTAGGCTGACTTCAATACTCTGCATATATCTCTGCAGTTTTTTTTTCTTTTCACTCTTCTTACCTCTGATTCTCCTCTATCCACACTTTCCTCAGCTTCTTCTTGCCACTTCTTTCTCATTTTATTACTCTTCTTTATTTGTCTCATCCACTGCCTCTTGCTGAACTAAAAAACAGATGGTCAGTAAGACAGTAAGGCCATCTCCTACTTTAGCATCCACTGTATCTGTGTCATGTCTCTTAGGCTTGGCTGACCTTCACACAGTTCAGGTGGTGCCAGAAGACCTGACACACACACACACACACACACACACACACACACACACACACACACACACACACACACACACAGACACACACACACACACACACACACACACACACACACACACACACACACGCATTATAATACACTAAATACAGTATGAGTTAATAAATAACGCGCATTGCCTGGAAACGATGCAAAATGATTTGTGGATTGAGTGGAAAGCTTCGTATGTGTCCTCCTTTCTTACATTTATGTGCGAGTATGTGTGTGTTTGACCGCACAGCGTACTGTATTGCTCGTCTACCTCATCATTCCCAATACCAAAACCTGTGACAGATTTATGATTCTCTGCCAGTGGTAAACGGTATTGGCAATTAATCACAGTATTTACAAAAGTAAGGTAAAGGCATTTCTCTACTTTTATTGTTCTGTTTCATAGTTAAAAGTTGCACATTTATAGTGTATTTTTCATTGGTGTTTTAATATAGCCTACAGTTGATCAGTTTTTTTCCTTTCTCCATCGTTTTCCTTGTTTTGATTTATTATTGTCTTTCACTCTGTGGTGTATTATTTTGAAAGGAGCTGCTAACTTGTAGTTGGCTTTGTATCCTCAAGTGAAAGAGTTGACAAAGAACATCCTTCACTTCCTCAAACGAGAATGTTTCTGAATGAAATGAGGATTTCATGCTTCTTAGAGTTTTTTTTTTATTATCAACATCTGATTGCCTCTTTAACAGTCTAGCTCACACTGATTTTGTTGCAGCTTCATCTACAGGGTTATACAATACAAGTTTCCTGAATGATTTATGAATCAATGAGAACAGACCGCTTCAGATTTTCTGGCTTCTAATTTGGGGTATTCATTGGCCTCAATGTGAGACTATGTTAAAATATTGTCAACAGTAACAACATACCTAGTTTTGCATGTACAGTATATGTCCAAGATGAAGCAGCTCAGTTGAATGGAAATTACATTGTCACTGTTGCCTGGATACAGAGACTGTTGGATTCTGTTAAGATAGAGATTCAAGGTCCTTTTAAGTCCTTCCTGTAAAATTCAGCTTGGGAAAACGTGCAATGTGACTGCGGATAAAACAGTGCACTGTATAGTGTGTATAGTATAAGAAAATAGACAAGCGCCCTGCAGCAATTAAAATGGCAAAGACAGAGCCTTTTTATATGTATCTCCGGCAGTACAGTGAAATGTTTTGGGGGGGAGAGAGAAAAGAGTGAAAGACATTAAATACATATGTTGCAATCAAATCTTCACTTTTAAATATATGTTATGGAATAAAAGCCTGTGTTTTAATTTTGAAAGAATTTTCAGTCTGATAGTTCATTTCTGAGGAGCTGAAATCTGAATTACCCAGAGGCCTCATTTGGCAAAACGCCAGCATCCGAATGTGTTTTGGTGTGTGATTGAGAAGCACATGTCAAGGCAATGGTTTTGTGTGTATATGACTGTGTATGAATACAATGTGATCTTCTCTCCCTTGTAGGACGAGAGTTACAAACACACTTATGTTGTTCTTGCAGTAATCAGATAACAGTTCCGTGAGGTTTGTGAAATCATCATAAAAGTTATTATATTTGAAAAAAACAGCCTAAATCTCACAGAAGATAGAAGAGCGTACCTGAGAAAGAATAACAAGCAGCGCAGAGGTAGAAGGTTCAAATCATGCAAAGTAATTTGGCCTTGGTAGTGTAATTTATGTAAGTGTGTTGTGTGTTTTGAGTGTGTATATGTTTGGGGCTGATGTTGGGTCTGAGCAATACGTAGTTATAGGGGTAGGGCACTGTTTTATGTGTATGCTTTTAAAGGGGTCATATCATGTACATTTCCAGGTCTTTATTCTGATTCTCTGTCTTTACTGGAATTTTTTTTATCAGCCTCTGAGTTTAGTTTCTGTCTGTTTCTGTTTCTTCTGGAAGCTGCATCTCGACAGGTTTGTGAATCTCCTGAGGCTATGTAAACAAACAGTAATAGTAGGATTTCATTTCTTTTTCACCTTTACTCAAAATGTCAACTTCTCAAATACACCCTTATATGTTTGAGCTGAAATTTGATCCAACATATGCGAGTGGACAATGAAAACAACCTTAGTAGCAAAGGTTACAGAATCGGATGGCCGTTTGTGGGCATGCATGAACAATCTGATGTCATTTTGATAGGTAGTAGTCGTAACTTTGTAAATGGAGCCTTCAGAGTAGGCTGAAGCCCTGACGTCTGAAATATGTTCACCTCAAGTTTTGGACCTTGACTAGTTTGACACAGCAATCCAACAGCATAACAGTATATAAATTACTAAATCAAAAGTTGATGAGGAATGATTAAAATAAATGATTAAAAGCATTGTATGTCCACAAAAAATAAATCATATTGAGTCTGTCTCTCAGTTTCGATCCAGGATTAGTTGAATCAACTTTTTAATTGAAAATAGTTGACACACACTTTCACACATGTGAAGAGTAATGGGTGGTTTGGCTCAGCAGGTGCAGTCTGGTTTGTTCTATTATTTGGTTTTAAATTTAGGTGTTTACTTCTTTGGAAAAAGCAGGTAAAAGTGCAGATAATTGCTGTCAGACTGTGGGATATTAAAGTAAATCAGAGAAAAGAAGTAGGCTGTTAATTCTTCAACTGCTCTGTGAAAAAAGAGAGCAGACTAGCTAATTAAATTTTGAATTTATGTCAAAGCACACCAAGGACAGACACACATATATTCTTTACTTCATTAACATTTCCTGTTATTTTGTTTCTCTATGTATGAACCTATTTGGAGTCTGTTGTACCAATATAGAACACACTTACTTCCTTGCAGCTCAACTCTGCCCTGTACTGCATGAAGGAGGACAAGACATTACATCTCACTCACTCTTGATTTCTGACAGAGTGTTTTCTCTCACACTGTCAGAGGTGTAAGTAAAGAGGATGTGTTGGAAGAAAGTTGGGGTGGCTTTGGTGCATTGTCCTGTGTTTACCCAGAAGACATTCTAGTTGTTATTGGTTGATGCTTTTGTCTGTACTTCCTTGTGGTTACTTAATTTAAAAAAATACAGACAGACTCTCAGCAACACTCAGATAGTGGCCTCACACAAATGTGATGTATTACTGATGACCTTCTTTAATTAGAAATTAATGTATTGTTGTTGGAGGCATGATGATGAGGAAAAATGCAGCACAGACTGCGCCAAGTTCAAGGTAATTACCATAAAAATAGCCTAAATTGCCAGTAATGTGATCATTATTATTCACCTTTTTTGCTAAATCATACTGTTTCCTCACATCCCAGTAGCAAATGTAAGAATGTATTACTGTTGCATCCTTACTATAGCAATAACATACTTTATCAAGTAGGGCTTCACATCAGCTGTCTATGATAGACTAACCACTAGACTGCTATAGTCACCACATTTCTACCAGTGCTAGCTTTAATATAGTAAATATTCATTCACTAATCATTCCACAGATTTGTGGGGAATATAAATGGCATTCATGCCCAGAAGCAGACAAGTTAAAAAATACACAGATTCAAATATTTCCTGATGGCAAGATGATTCCCTGTGATCAAAGTAACACGGCTGATGTATTCTGCTATGCAGTGCTGTCCGTCAGAGTGCTGACCTCAACACCCCTGTTTTCATTTTATTTTCAGCTAGGAGAGAGTTGAGGCTGGAAATGTAAAGAATCTTTTACTGAGAGTGGAGATTCACTGCGAAGCTAACCACCAGCTGTAGACGCCATTGATTCACACACACATTAAGATGCTCATGAACATGCACACACTCTTTAACATGTAGTTTGACAATTGAATAAAGTCTATCTTGTTTTTCTGGGTTCAAGCTCTAATTGTTTGCAATCCCAGCTGTATGAAATGTCGGGGTGATGCTTCACTACATGTAACTTGCAACACTGACTGTTGCTGGCATCATGGGTCATTACCTTCAGGCTGATGCCGGAATGGCTGCTGTTACAGATTGCAGTTTTGTTTTACTATGCTGCAACGTTGCTTGATCTTTCCTCACTCCACCGGTGATTGTTCATTAAATCCATTCATTGTTATGTTATGTATTTGTAGAAATCATTGTTTTTCCAATACCTCATGATACCCGATGTCTGTAAGTGTCAAGTGTAAACTTCACAGTCAACGAGCCATGATGACTCAAATTTTCCCCCTGAAAGTAAACAAAAAAACAAACAAATTGAAAATGTGTTAAATATCACCTTCGGCTTTTTGGCATTTTCCTCTATTTTCTGACATTTAACAGACCAACTGGTTAATCAATTAATCAAAAACAACTGGTAGATTAAATAAAAATAATTGTAAGTCCACTAGCGCTGCTTTATTAATTTGCATATTGAGATCCCATTACAATTGGGGCATAACGGAGATAATGCATTTTATTACCAGGTGCAAATGCAAAGACCCAAGAATCAGATGTCATTTTCCAGATTATGTATCCAGAGACAGATCACATGTTAATACCCTGTGTAAATGGGCCAAAGTGACAAGGTTAGAATTCTTTGTTCATAGAGCTGCATTTGTAATGTTGTAACTGCTATGGTTTGACTGATTTTTTAGGTGTTTTTTATTGCTGGTGAGGGATAGCATATAAAATGTGTTGCCTAAATCAAGTCCTTTTTACATATTTTTCTGAGAGACATAATCCCCTGTTTGCCAATTCCAACAATCATGCTGACTAGGAAGAAAGTGGAGTTTTATCATATAGGAAATATCAAGTTTCTTTTGTGACGTGGTGGAACTCAATGTGCTCTTCTGAACATCAAATTGCATCTGTGTAATTTGAATATATAACATGTTTTATTAAAAAATGCATTCTTTGACACTCACAACACACAAAAAGCATACAAATAACTATTAATTTATAGATAACAAATGCACATTATTTTAAGGCATTAATCAAAAATAAAAGCTTTGGGGCTGCTTTTAAAAGAAAAAGTCTGAGCGCATCTTAAATCCTTAAGGAAGCATTGCAGCAACAAGGAGCATAAAAACAAAATACAGCCTCACAAAACTTCAAAGTTACCCCAGGGACAATTAGAATGCCAGTGCCAGATGACCAGAGAGGTCTGGGTGGCTCATAGCTTCTAGGCATGCCCAAATATTGGAGTGAATCCATTAATTGCTTTATAGACAATCAAACTAACCCTAAAGTCAATTCTATTGTGTACTGGAAACCAATGATGTGATTTGAGGGTAGCAGTAATAAGCTCTTTTCTCATTCCTTGTTGAAAATCTGGCTGCATCCTTCTGAATAAGCCCCACTGTCTTCTGAGGGAGATTAAGAAGGCTATTAAAATGGTCAACTCTACAAGTTACAAAAAAGCCCACACTGATCTTTTCCTCTCTCTAAGGTTGTTCTCAACTCTTAAACATATAAGGCCTCACAATCCTGTCTAAGTGTGAAAGATGGACCTCCTATTCATGTAAAAAAAATAACTGGGCAAATTGACACCTGCAAAACCCAACTGATCTGTCCAGCACACTGCTCAGTAGCAGGTGATTCAGGGATACCGCACTGCAACCCAGTGCTGTCTATCCACTGCTGTCACTAATCAGTATGAGGTTTGTGGTAACCCCTGTAAGGATTTCTCAGTGCTTGCTAACATACAAAATAAGGGGGTGAACAAGGTAAATGTTGTATCTACTTAGCATCAGCATGGTAGCAATTGTCACTATGACCATGTTAGCATGATTGTGTTAACATTGAGTTCAACCTACAACCTCACAAAGCCTTTGTTGGAAATAAGATGTAATCAATTTACAGAGCCTCCTCGGAGTCCAGAATTGTATCCATCTATCCACATATGCTTCATTAAAAGCTTTTTTACTTCCATCAGTCTGTAAGGTTGGGGACTGTGATCAGTCTCAACATCATCAGTGACTATGTGAAAGAGGATGTGAACCTGTAATGCTGGTGAATGAAAGCTGTTATTTGTCAGTCCACTGCCTGACTTCTCCAGCAGTATAGGCTGTGACGCAGGTTTTCTTAATCAGCTCACCGTGAGTAATGGTCTCTTACATGAACACACTGTTCTCTGCCAGTTAGAACAGTTTAGATTATTTCAATTGAGATGTTTCTCTAGTTCTGTTTTTGTCTTTTTGTTTCTCTCTAATTCCAAGTGGTCAAAGCTTAGTTTGGAAAAGTTGTTGTCACGTTTTATAGCAACATTTGAATCAAAGTGTGATGACAGTTGTAGGTGTTGACCAGTCTTGAGCAGAAGCATGACTTAACATTCTGGTACAAACCTCTGCAATTCATTTACATGTCCTTCCATTACTATAATCAGTTCTTGTTGTTATTGGTGTGGTTTGACAATGACTACAGCATTTTATTAATAACACAGCAAGTACTGAAAGTTATCTGGCACAAAACCATACTTGCTTGGCACTATATATGCTACAGCTTTTGCATAATGCACTGCTTAATTTGACTTTTGAATTTGTTTTTATACTCTAGGTGATTTTCATATTGGAACATTTTCAAGTTAACATCTTGAATAAGTTGGTATTTTTGCAAACATATTGATATGCATATAAGAACCAAAGAAGAATACTGCTTCACATGTGCTGTCTGAATTCTGCTAAACCTAGAGATCTGTGAAGCTATTGTTTATGTTTAATGGAAACAGCCTCCATTAGTTTGCTTTGTTTAGTTAAATGAACAAACACAAATATGTGTCTGACCATTGGCACTGTGCTAATTTTTCACTGCGACATTTTCCGTATCTGGGTGTGGTTGTGTGTCTGTATGTTTTTGTGTGACCACACATACTTGCAGCTGTTTATAAGTCTATGGTTGTGTGTGTGTGTGTATGCACATGCCCCTTTTATTTGTGTGTAATGGGGTGGCACATTAGTGACATCTGTAACAGAGCTGAAACAAAAACCTCAGAAGCCTCTTTTGTTTAAGCAGCCATATGGTCATGTTTAACTCCTTTGCCTTGTATTACAAAGAGAAAGAGGTCTTTATAAAGTGTGAATTAGTCTTGTTAAGCCAGTTTCATGGTCTTTTCATCAATACATTTCACTTGGGGTGTCTGCAGCAGTGTGGGTGGATGTGAGAGGGTTCGCTCTCGCAAATGCGCGTTTGTGTAGACTTCTTCCAGTGTGCGTGGGTGTGTGTTTGGGGGCTTTGGTGTATGCGCAAGCTGTTGTAATCATTTGTGTGTAATTTGGGGGTTTTCCTGTGTCTGGTTAATATCCCCAGTGTTAATCAAAAACAGATAAAAGTATCAAGGAGTCAGACAGGGGAGACCTACACTGATACTCTTCCTTTTCTTTTTCTTTCCCTCTCTCTCACGCTCTCTCTCACACACACACATACTCTCACGCACACGCACACACACATACACATGCATGCACACACACACACACACACACACACACACACACACACACACACACACACACACACACACACACACACACACACACACACACACACACACACATTGATTAAGGCATTATAAACAAGGAAGTTATCAGTCTCAGGGGTGGTACCGGTTTCGTTTCACAGGAAGGAGAGAAAGATATAGGGAGCTATATCATTTCCACATATTCTCCCACTGCATTCCTCTGAACTAATTTTAGACCGTCTCACTGCAGTTTATATGGAATATAGCCACATTTCTTTTATAAAGAAATGACTCTTACTCTAGCGTTCATCGCGTGTAAACCGAAACATGAAGCAGACATGAAATAATAATAAGAAGGGCCTGGTCCCTAAGATATGGAGAAAGAAAAACACTTGCCACGCCGGATTGTCGGAAGAGATGCTACACCGCATCATGTGCCTTCAGAGCTACAAAAACATCACAAAATATCAAAGAAAAGAATCAGCTATAATGTTATTTTTTAATCATATGCCATGTTGAGATTTAATCAAAATAAAGGCGTTTGTAATGTAATCAATGTTTTGAACAAAATACTTTAAAGTGACATTTGCTTTTTCAATGATAGGGAAATGCTTTTTCTCCAGAGGAGGTCGGGAGGGAAATATTTTATTTTCGTGCTGTTTATTTTTCCTTTCCTGGTTTGCATATCTTTAGCCTCCAGCCAAGTGCTGTTAATTAGGTAAACAGGTAATTCCCAGCATGAGCCAAATGCTCTGCATTGCATATGTTTAAGTACATGTGTCTGTGTGGGTGACTCTAAAGGCAATATTACAGCATAAAGCGCTACCATAAACAATAATGTTAGCTTGCATGGAGAAATAGACTTGAAATACTCATAGTGACAGAAAAATCAAGAGGTAAGTTATGCATAAAGTCATGCATTATTGAACAGCAGCATTTCAAAGGTGGAGAAATGCTATTCAGAAGAGCCCAAATAATTTCTTTGAGCGCCAGTTACTGTACTGTGCTTTCAGCTGAAAAAGAGAATGGAAAAGAAGATGGAAAAGGAGAATATATATATATATATATATATATATATATATATATATATATATATATATATATATATATATATATATATATATATATATATATGCAATGGCAAGACAGAAAGAGAAAGTGAGAGAAATGTGATATTCCCTCTCTGTGTGTCAGGCTCACTGGTGTGTGACATGTCCGTCTCAGTGGGGACTTCCTGCCTCTCCCCCCCTATTTGTTGTTTTTTTTTCTTTCCATCACACTATCTACTTCTTCCCCACCCTCTGCTATTGCTCTGTTCCTCCTTCCTTCACTGCCTTGTAGTTGCTCAACCTTGTCATATCTCCTTTTTCTTTGCCCTCACATACATAAATACCACCTCCTACCTCCCACAGTTCACACACACGCACACACACACACACACACACACACACACACACACACACACACACACACACACACACACACACACACACACGCCAAATCCCTTTCCACTTATCCTTTGTGCACTCTAAATCGGCTTTAATGTTTCTTTAATGTTGTATTCATCTTTGCAGTATATTTATCTTTCATTGTGATCCAGATTGTCCTTATGGGAAAGGTGTGTTTACCACAACAGGTGGTGGTCTGTCATCACTTGATTGTGACACAGTTGCTATGTTCACACTGAACAGTCAGGTGAATCTTTCAAATGTCACAAAATTATGCATTTATGTAAGCTGAATTCAAGCAGTTAGATAAATGGTGTTTTGACACTGTAAAACCTTTGAATTTATCCATTTTTAATTGACAAAACACTTCACCTTTTGCAAGCATGAGGGAGATTTATTTTAGTGGAATGTTCTCATTTTGTTCTGCCTTGAAAACAAAATACAAAAACTTACATTTGTGGTATCACTAAGCAATTTAAGGGTTAAAATATTAGCAGATCCTGTGCTGTGTGCAGTATGAAAATGCTTTTTACATCACAAAAAAGTGTGCAGGTGTGCCACAACACCCCGTAACTATTTAAGGATGATGTGATTAACTAAATCCTCTTCAACTTGCATGGAAAACAATTAATTCTAGCTGTCTACCGCCCCAGGCTTTAGCAGTTCTTTCAGACAAAGTGGAAGCCTCTCCACAGGTTTACTTAGACTTACCAAAAAAAAAAAAAAAGCAACGATAGTTTGTCTGCTACCTTTTGGCTTGGAAAAAAAAAGAAAGCTGAATAGAAATTATAACCAAATTAAACAAGGGAGAGACCAATATTTAAAAAAAGGATCCATCTCAGCTATAGCATTTTAAACCAAGACAATCATCCAACAATCAGTTAATGGAGGTACACGAAAGAACCATATGAAATCAAATCCTTACACTGCCATGTTATGTATCAAACATAATTTTGACATATCAGAAAATAAGTGTCAGTTAGCCAATGTTATGTTCATATAAACTTGCAAGTCAGGAAGAGGATTTGCAGGTCCAGGAGATAAATCTTTTCTAATGAAACAATCAAGCAGTATAGTTTTGTGATTGCCATTGTGGGAAAATCTGAAGTGAAAATGTGTGTCTTATCATGAAACACCATTGGGCCAAATGTGCAGTGTTGCAATGCTATCACTGAGCACCGTCAATCACCACTAACTGGCCAGCTTGACAGCTACATCATAAATCAGAGAGGCAAGTCTTCTGAAGAGTCACTCACTATCAGGGCCATACAAACAGCTCCCCTCTCTGTGGTGACGGAAGACTGATTGTGGAAATGAGAAATGAGTTTCTCAAGGTTAAATACACATTGTGAGATGAGTGTTTACACTCCCATCAAAGAGTGGAAGGTAGAGAAGTTAGTGACTACAAAGTCTGATTTTTCATATGTGTCTAGTATTAATATGGTTATGTTGGATCGAGTGGAGAGAAATCAGATATCAACGTATTTATTGTTTAGCTTTATACCTTTATTATAACATTATAGTCAAATGTTTTAGGGAGGTGAGGCTACTCAGTGTGGGAAAAACTTACCTGCAAAGAATATGGAAGGCTCTGAAACATCTAGCAGACAAGTATATTTCTCACATTGGTTATTTAGCTCGAGAAGCTCGTGGGGTGGGCCCGGATGCGTTTTAAACCCATCAAATCCAGATCAATGGTGCTGAGAAAAGGGAAGGTGGAGGACAAGTTGCGGTTCACCATCACAGGCACAGCCATCCCAACCATCACAGAGAAACCAGTCAAGAGCCTGGGGAAGGTTTATGACTGCTCTCTCAGAGACACTACATCTATTCAGTCAACCTGCACTGAGTTGGATGGCTGGCTGAAATCCGTGGACAAGTCTGGCCTCCCTGGGAAGTTTAAAGCCTGGGTCTACCAACATGGCATTCTTCCCAGGATCCTATGGCCCCTCCTGGTCTATGCTGTCCCTATCTCGACAGTTGAGACCTTGGAGAGAAGGGTCAGCAACCACCTCAGGAGATGTCTTGGCCTACCAAGGAGCCTGAGCAGCATCGCTCTCTACGGAAATTCAAACAAACTGCAACTCCCTTTCAAATCCCTGGAGGAGGAATTTAAAGTATCGAGAGCCAGAGAAGTGGTTCAGTACAGGGACTCAAGTGACCCGAAGGTGGCTAAGGCAGGGATCCAAGTGAGGACTGGCAGGAAATGGAAGGCAGAGGATGCAGTTCGAGAGGCTGATGCAAGGCTGCGCCAAAGGAGCCTGGTGGGAGTGGTCACACGAGGCCGAGCAGGGCTAGGTTCCTTTCCAACTCCCCAAATCAACACCAGGGGGAAGGAAGGGCGGCACCTTGTCCAGGAGGAGGTGAGAGCAGCAGTGGAAGAGACGAGAACCTGCAAGGCAGTGGGGATGAAGCAACAGGGAGCTTGGACGAGATGGGAGAACGCGGTCGAGAGGAAAGTGACCTGGGCAGAGCTGTGGAAATCTGAGCCTCACCGCCTTAAATTCCTAATCCAGGCAGTGTATGACGTGCTTCCGAGCCCATCTAACCTGCACACATGGGGCATAGCAGGGACACCAGCATGCCCACTGTGCTCCAAGTGAGGAACCCTGGAACACATTTTCAGCTGCTGCACAAGGGCACTTGGAGATGGACGGTACAGGTGGAGGCATGACTAAGTGCTTAAGGCCATTGCGGAAGCCATCAGCACAGGCCTGGAGTGGGCAAAGCAGTTCCGTCCCTCCAAGAAATCCATCACCTTCGTCAGAGCTGGAGACAACCCAACTCCAGTCAGACGAACAACATCTGCAGGCATTCTCATGTCTGCAAGAGACTGGCAGTTGTTGGTGGATCTCGAACACCAGCTAAAGTTCCCCAGCCATATTGCTGTCACCACTCTGCGACCAGACATAGTTCTTGTCTCGGAGTCCACCAAGCAAGCAGTGCTGCTGGAGCTGACAGTCCCGTGGGAAGACCGCCTGGAAGAAGCCTTTGAAAGGAAGCTCTCCAAATACTCGGGACTGGTCAGCGACTGCCAGCAGGCTGGCTGGAGAGCAAGGTGTTTCCCTGTGGAGGTTGGATGCAGGGGTTTCGCAGCCCGATCATTGGCCAGAGCCTTCAGTAGCTTAGGCATCGAGGGAGAGAGAAAGAGGAGAGCCATCCGCAGCACCACCGAAGCGGCAGAAAGAGCCTCAAGATGGCTTTGGCTCAAAAGAGGGGAGCCATGGAGAAATGGTAGTTAGCTAGCCGTCTGGACGCAAGCTGGGGTCTGATCAGCCCTGGCTGGGTCACCTGGAGGAGGGCGTATGATGTTGAAAGACCCAAAACGCCCTATGAGCCCAGGAACATCACTGAGGATGCGTCCAGACTAGGCATCAGTAGATGTATGTACACAGCAGACATCTGCTGTTGCCTTGTCAATGTTCCTCATCTGCCTGACAAGTCTATGAAAAGGTCAGTTTGCTGAAATAAAAAAAATCACTTGAACACACACTTTGATCACCACTCCCTATGAGTTTAGACTCTCAAGCAATGCCTTTGTTGAGGATTTGCTGCCTCTTTGGGAAGGATTGACAGCCCCAAACCTAACCATGACCTCAACCAAGTCTGTCCTGCCAAGAATAACAACAGGAACAGTTGTTTCAGCAAGTGCCCTAAACTATGTATGTCTATCAGGAGCGAAACAGGAAGCAGTGTGTCAGTGTTACTATGGCTCAAAGTCTACTGACAAAGGGGGTTGTGATGTTTGGATAGGTAGGCCTTGACACAGGAGACAGGTGTTTGCTTCCCGTCTGTGTTGTTTTCTTTAAAAACATGACCACAATTGTTCCCTAACCTTAACCAAATTCAGCCAAAGTTAATGACTGTCTTTTAAAAATCATGTTGATAGGGTGCATACGAGGCAATTTATGATGGACAGATAATCATAGTGGAGTCATAGTCACACATCACAAAACCTTTACAAGACTTGTTTACATCCTTGAGCTATTACACCAAGTTGCCAAGGTGAGTGCCACTGCCCAAAATCACTCGAACTATGAAGATTAGTGATGATAATCACTAATTTTAGCTGAAGAGATGAGATTATCAGAAGCCAAACATAGTCAGTGTTTTGTCTAGGACTTAAAATTTGGGCAAAACTCCTGTGCTGTGCTTTTGGCTTTAGATGACAAACAGAGATAATATATGCTATACATCATAACATGTATATACTAGACTTAACCATTCACAGCAAAGCTCTTCTTTAGTATCAAACACAGAAAAGTAAAAGAAAAAGTAAAATTAAAAGAGAAGTTATTGAACCATGAGGACCTTTGACGCATAATTTGGCCGATGAATCATTCTGCACGTCATGTAGGTCCCTGAACATCTCTAACTTGAACATGCAATTAACTGATATTATAGTGGCTATAGCTTTGAATGGTCTCCATAGCAATAAGTATGATTACGTCTTGTTGAAACATACTGTAGGTGGCTGTGAACACATCACTTATGACCAATCTCATGAGTCATGTCTTTAAAAAAAACAAGACACAGCGGGCCTCCTCAAACACAAATATAGTAACTTAGTTAAACTGCATTTAGGAAATAACAAAGTCACAGAGCCTACTTTAAAAGAACAGTATGTACTTTCCCTTCATAATCAAATTCAGTCTCCTAAAACAACTGCTCCATCCTCCAGAAGTCACGAAAGTCACAAAATATAATTTCCATTCTACTGAATTAAGTGTAATATTTTATATACCTATATTTACCCTTTGACAGCCAGCAAGAAAATTAAATTAATGAAAAAGAGCAATGAGAGGGAAGGGAAGTAAAGAAACACATTCAATAGTTTTTATGTATAATAGTAATCCAATTTGCCTGCCACTCTGACTGATTGCAATCAGCAAGGGTCCTTCGCCTCTGTATTGGGTCTGAGGCAAATGCTGCTGAAATCTAATTGAACAGCATTGTGTTCCGTCCCCATGAGGTGGTCCACTTTACCGTTTATTGCAGAGCTAACTTGCTGCGTTCGTGTGTGTGTCATCTCCCTCTTTCTCTCTGTCCCTCTCGTCCTTTATTCTGCAACTCCGTCTGGCCCTGCTGCCAGACAGTTTTCTTTGTAAAACAACACAGTCCCCAGTAAATGCTGTCCAAACCTTTTTTCAGACCACTTTAATCAACAACAAAAAAAATGGCCTGGCAAACATTTGTAAAATGGAAACAAAAAGTTAGATAGTTCCAGATAGAAAAGTTCTGGGCTGCAATGAGTCAATAGTTGTTACTCGGAAAAGATAAAGAGAGAATAAAAGTTTAAAAGATCACTTTGCTTCATCACATTTAAGCCAGCTCAGTTAAAAGAAAGTTGTGCCTCAGAGGAAGGCCAAGTTCCTCGCTAATAAACACCCACCGTGCCTAGTTTGACATAAATTAGCTGCAGCCTCCTGTTTAGGAACACATAATTACGGTTCATACATATTTCTCTCAAAACAATATGTCTTTAAAAATTTTATTAAATCAAGGGTTACTTGCAATGTTGGAGAAGTGGATGACATCTATACATAACTTTAGTGGCAAGTAACTATCACATTTACAACAAACTCATTCAATATACCCATCACAACTAAAATGTCAATGATATCCTGAGGGTTTTTTTCCCTCTCCAGGGAAATTAACACAGACTCCTATAAATCCAAGCATTGTAATTAGACAATTATATTACTGACTCCCATAAATCCAAAGGTTATAAGTGTATTTCCTGTCGGGAGAGGGGTACACTTCCTGTCTGAGTGACAGAAGAGGTCAGAAGTCAAAGAGGGAGGTCTCAGCAGTCTGTTTCACATCAACACCCATCAGCTTTGTCTCTCCTCTCTGTCTTTACATGTACTTTCTGTTTCTTCTGCATTCTTTCTTTTTCACTTCATTCAGTCCCTCTCAGATAAAGTATGTGTGCTGCTCACTCTTCCTCTCTCACTTTCTCACTCCATCTCTTGTTGCTCCAGTTGTGCTGACATGCCGTCCCTTTAACCCCCCAGGGCAAACACCCACCAGAGCAGGCCTGACTATATCATGGACAAAACAGAGTAATAAAAAGTAATGGGTTGTTATACGAGGTACACACTCAAAAGTAGTACAAGTCTTTAGCACTCTGATCCACAATTCTATATACATGTATTCTATTTGTTACTTACTCCTTCCTATGATTAAATTACTTTACAGTTTAAGGACACAATATACAGTTAACATGAACTATTCTGATAAACATGCAACGTTTGAGTATCTTAATGTTTTTTCATTTACAGTATGTTTGTTTAAGAGCTGGATGTGCCTGTGTTCATCTACAGTATGTGTGTGTGTGTGTGTGTGTGTGTGTGTGTGTGTGTGTGTGTGTGTGTGTGTGTGTGTGTGTGTGTGTGTGTGTGTGTGTGTGTGTGTGTGTGTGTGTGTGTGTGTGTGTGTGTGTGTGTGTGTGTGTGTGTGTGTGTGTGTGTGTGTGTGTGTCTAGGAATGTGTCAATGGGAAATCTTTCTTAGCAGAGAGAAACAGACCCTCCATTGTTTCCCACTAGCCACTATCTACTGTGTTCAGGTGCGTTATCATCTTATCTGCTTGTGGCCCTTTAACCGTTGCTGTTCAACATGGTCTTTGACAATAACCAGTGATTGTCAACCCTTTATTGATTCTTGAGATGTTTTTAAATGGTTTTCAGATGATTTAGGAAATCCATTGTGAGGAAAAATTGTATATTGTTTATAATCAACTGTAAAATATTTTTTCCTTATGAAATGACGAGTAGGGACTATAGCAATCAGCTTACGTTTGAAGCTTAGGTACCATTATCATTCAGAGTTACTGTGATGTATTGACTAAAGTGGTTAAATGAGGAAATTTGGTTTTTGAAGCCTATTACACGTTTTTTGACAGTAACAAAATAATGTACTAAATGGAAAACTTGTGTGTGCACTAGAATGTGCAAAATCCAACTACATTGGGTGCTTTTGTATGTTCCACTTGAATGACTGATCTGAAATTTGGACATGTTTGTCAGCAGAATGAGCAGTTTCAGAGACATTGGTTGCTGCAGGCAATCCAGAGACACTCGTAAGTGCAGTGAATATTTAGTTTTAGTCAGGTTTAATCTGTCCATCACACAATCAAACACAAGTCACTATAACTAAACAAAACATGCTCCAAAAAAACAACCCCGCCACTATCCATTTGCGGCCGATCTATATTTCTACTAGTGGACATTGGCATCCCTACACCCATATTTAATTGGGGGGGGTTGAGACATCAGCATTCATTGTGTTTGGCTGGGACTGGGAGAGGCTTCACAGAAAGCTGCCAGGGCCAGGAGAAAAATGCTGTCAACTGCAAGGGGCAGCATACATAGCTCTGGTAGAACCTATGAGTTACTTGCACTCAGAAATCAGAGTTTCACTCTTGTACATTTCTGACCAGCCTTTTCATATATACATTTGAATAAATTGTCCAAAGCTGGGATGGCAAGGCATTTTTTAGGGGTGGCCGCTGCCACCTTGGTTGATCTGAGCTTTTTGGCGAAGACAGCTCCTGCTGTTGCTGGAAATGACGCTAATGTGAGCAGAGACATTCAACTGAAACTCTCAATGCCAACTTTTTCATTATATGCAATCATTTGAACCATTGTCACTGTGAAAATATCTATTAGATGAGCTTTTAGGGCTTTTAAGGCCTGTGAAACATTATCTCTCTTATCTCATGCACATAAGTATCATACTAACACAAAATACTGACTCAATCAAAGTTAATAACTACTGACATATCTGAGATCAAAAGGCTTATTTAATGTGATAAATATATTTATATCAGAAAAAATATAATAAATTAAGCAAACCTAGCTTTGGGAGGGGTGTAAAAATGACAGTGAAGCCTCTTCAGAGAACAGTGGTATTTTCTGAATGCAACTAAATCAATTGATATTTTGTGTGTGTGTGTATATATATATATATATATATATATATATATATATATATATGGATGACTGTGTGTGTGTGTGTGTGTGTGTGTGTGTGTGTGTGGCTGCGTGCGTGCGTGCGCTCGTGCGCATGCATGCGTGTGTTCATCCTCCTCCCACTCTTGACTCATCCTTGTTTGTTGGTTTGTTTATTTTTTCCCACTTTGTTCTGGCAACCCATGGTGAGCTGACACATGCATTCTGCTGTGCCATCCAAAAACATTACTTTTCCCCACAGGGTGATTATTATCAAGCCATCCTTAGTTCAGTGACTAGTCGGTCATAACTTCCAAAATTCCCAATTGTAGCATATGTGTGTGTTGTAATATCATCGTAGGTGTGTGTGTCCCTTCAACTCTGAGAACAGAGAGAGCTGGGGACATCTGACTGAACCTGTGAGTCTTTAGGCTGTTGAGACGTTGTGCATGCACACACACAGATCCACTCATACACACGCACAGAGCCAGACAGGCTGAGTCACTGGTCTGTTCCTGTGGAGTGCTGATAACAGTGTTTGCTCTGGGGCCTCTGGAGCAGGGAGCAAGTGTGTGTGCATGTGTGTGAGCGTGTATGTATTTTTGTGTTGTGCTTCTTGTGTGCAGAAGCAGTAAAGATTAAGCAAAGGATACCGTGCAATAGTCAAAACCAAAAACCAAAAATACCTGATGCGTGTGAGTGAGAATTTTACACTTTCATTAGTGTGAGTGCCTTTTTGTCAGTGTGTGTTTTCCTACATAAAACAGGAATCTTTAAAGTTGCTTCTGTCACACAAGATCAGAGATTGTCTGGTAAGAAAGAGAAAAACAGGAGAAAAAGAGGTGTAACAGGAAGAAAGAACAGAGAAATGCAAAGAGATGAAGACAAATAGAGAGAAAATTTCTGAGTTGAGGCTAAAGAACACCTAAAAGACGAATATCAAATGACCAAGTGACACAGAGGGAGAGAAAGCTGACACATAAACACCCTAAGTCCCAAAACATGAAACAGAGAGCTCCAAAGGGATCGACAACTTAGAACGCTGTGAGACTGACACTTACATTACGTCGTGATGCAGTCTACATACATAGGGCCTGATGTACTAAAGGTTTGCGTGTGTACAAACGTGTGCAAATTTGACATCATCAGAAAATAAATGTGCATACTGATCAGGCGGGGAGCTCCGGTCCTCTGAAATGATGCCAACACGGAAGTAACTTAAAACTGCATTCTATAAAAAGGCCACCAGGGGGCGACCGTTTTGGTGTCAAAAGGACTTCCGTCTCCATACAAGTCAATGGAGAATTCACCAACTTCTCACTTGATTTCTAACCTCAGTAAACATTTTCAAAATGTGTTTATGGTCTCAATCGCTAGTTTAAAGCCTTCTTAAATGCAGTATGGTGTTCATTTGGGAAATTTTGGCCTCCCTGATTTTATATTTGACGATAAAGCAGGGTATGCATTAGGGCACGGCTACGTCGTGATTGACAGCTTGATTGGTTCACAGGTTCAGGAGGGCGCCTCATGCCCCTCCTGATGCCCATATAAGTAGAATTTATTTTTCCGGGCATGCACCTGAAATTTTCAAGATGGCGCTGCTCAGATTCAACACTATTGGCTTCCGAGCAGCAGTCCACAACCAATGGGTGACGTCACAGATGTTACGTCCATTTCTAATATACAGTCTATGATACTGATCCACAAACGCGTCTTTCAAAGGTGCAAGATAATATGCGCTGTTCATTTAGTACATTTGCCATAATGAACAAGTAATATGTAGAGTTTTTACCCCAGTGTGCAAAATACAGAGAGGAGAAAATACAAATATGTTATGAATTGTGATTTACCAAACCAGAAGGTAATTTTGCTGGTGATATGTAAATAATATGTTTGAAGGGCAGGTATTAACTGGCTGCGCTGCGCACAGATGACTGCTGCTGCTGTGGCGAGGATGAGACAAAGGCACAATGACAGAATATGCAGAGAACAGATTTTTTTCCAATAGTTTTGGTTTTACTAACAGCATTGACTTTGTCACAAATACTCTCCCATATAGCATTTTTTCTGGTAATATATTTTTTCTGTAACTCAATATGTTTGTTAACCTCTTCCACTAAAACCTCTAATTCCATGGGATCAGAATTCATTTTGCGCTTGCAGGCTTTCTGCTCGTTCAAACGCTCCATTAAGACACACAAAACGCTCATTTAAATACTGCTGTCTCCACCCTGTTGCACCTGTTTTCATTTGCGCAGTTATTCTTAGTAGATCAGCCGCAAAACGCACACTAACCAAACGTGCAATCTTTTGCACTGCACACACAATTTGGTACCCTTTATTTGTGATCTTAAATCAGGCCCATACAGTATTTCTATCCTTGCAAACTATTGTATGGATCTGTTGAACCTATGGCACATTGTTTATCCATTTTCTATACACATGTATACTGTTCAGGGTCACAGTAGACAAAGACCTATTCAGGCAACCCTTCAACCCTAACCCTTCAGGCAGGGCCATGTATCTGGTGTGAACCTTGTATAATGCTACCTGTGACACCTTTCTCTCAAGATCAAGACAGCTGAATCCAAACTAAGTCCTTTTGCATGTGGAAAAAGGTGCACGCCAGCGTTTTCAGATCATTTGTGTAAAATGACTCTTGATAACTCCCTATGCTCTCCATCAACTCACAATTTAGTTAACATACTTTGTTTCTGTTGTCAGACAACTGAAGAAGCATAATTGCGATTTGATAGCAGCTCATTAAAGTTACTTGTTAACCAAATGATCAGTAATTCCTGTGCTGTGGCACCAAGATGTCAGTCAAATCATGATTCAATGCAGACTGTGTCTAAGAACAAGCCATCATTTTCTAAATGCTTACTTTTGGTGGCTTAGTGAAGAGAAAAAAACTAAAAAAATAACAGGGTCTATTATCAAAACATGGAGTGAAGTAGAAGGAAAAAAAATTGTGTTCAACAAAAGACAATAAAACAGCTAGGTTGTGTGCAACCAAATTTAAAGAAACGAGAAAAAAAAAACAACCAAAAAAACGGAGGCTACAAAAAGTTTGTTTGCACAAAACGGTTTGCACACTCAAATCAATCACATTGTTAGTTTAAGATGTTTTGGCTATGCTGTCTTCAATTTGCAAAAACCCTTGTTACACAGTTCAAGTCCTTTTAACTTTCAGCAACATTGTTTGTCATTAAACTTGCAAACCTCTGAACACCGTTATCCTGTTAACACCACATAAATAATTAGAAAGACTGATGAGTATTCCAGCTCTGTTAAAGTATTAATCTCAAAGATCTCTGTTCTCTTTAGCCTTTGGTCTCTCTTTGTTCACCTATGGCGATAAGCAATAATAGCAGGTGCATTTTTGATCATTACTTCTCAAAGATCCAAACAGTGTCACCTATGTGATATGCATTAGCTCCACATACCCTCTCTGGCAGAGCAGCCACTGCTGGGTGATGGAAAATTTGTCACACTTTTTTTTTTTGGGGGAATGTTTCCACTGACACCTAGTTTACAATAATCATAATACTGCAAATGCATCCATTATGTTACATCATTTTGTGACAGATAGTGACTTAACAGACATTTATTTAAAATAAAATCTTAAAGATTATTACTGTAATATATCATTAATTACTCTAATTATTAGTAAAACAGCTGTTAATATGACAATTAAGTTGTTGATAAGACAACTGTGATAATCATTGTATTGCCTAAAGTATATGTAAATGCATATAGTGTCAGGATAAATTCATAGCTTAGAGAGGATGATATGGGGATACAAGTGGAGGTAAAAAGAGAAAAAACGGGAGAAATTGAGATAGCAGATATGAGCAGGGAGAGGAGATGAGTGGAGTCCCTGTGGGAAAAGTCTCATCTACCACTTCAGACAACTCATGATGAGCCCCTCAAAGGTATAAAACCACAGTCTTTCTTCCATCCCTCTCCCTCTTTACCAGAAGAGGTGAGCACAAAAATCCATCTCCACTTCGTAAGAATTGTTGGAGGAGTATCTCTCATCCCACCAAGTGTTCACCTCTATGGCAGGTTCATGTTATCTGTGTGGGAGCTGCAAACGTAGGTGTTCCTTCTCAAGATGGCCCAAAACGTCATTCCTTCTGTGCTTTGTTTAAAAAATAAAATTCTCGAAGTCCCCGAAAAACTACGAATAACCACATAAGAAGTTCTCGGCCTGAAAAGTAAAGCCAATGCAGAAGTGCCTTAAACCTGACATCTTTCCAAATGCCAGCAGAGGACAACTCATGATGTGCATTTTGTAAATTATGGTCCCATTTAGAATAAAATGATAAAGCAGGGTGGGTGTGGCTAATTTGAAGTTGACAAGTCGCTACAATGGCTAAACAATTTTTAGGTAACTTTAGTATGGCATGACCCTACATTCACTAGAGTCAATCAGTCATATAGAGTATAGTCATAGCTACTGCTATTGTGTGTTTTCAGTTCATGAAAGTTGTTATATTTTGGTCTCCTAAAAAAGTCTTGGTCACTGTTTGGTTGTACTAAAATGCCAGCTAAGGAGTCGGCTGGTCAGTTTTTCCAGGAAGTACATTTTATTTGATTGGTTTTAGGTCTGTTTTTCACTAGCAAAAAATAGAATTAGCTTTAGCATTATCAAAGTCAACCATAGGCTGTAAATGCATCATGCTAACCAAGACAGCATTGAGCAGCTAGTACTAGGCTCAGCTCCACACTCTTCACCAAATATGGTCACTTCTAGCTTCAAAAAAGATAGCGACAGTCAATTCACTAATCTGGAGGCTTCAAAATGGCAGTCCACAAACAATGGGTCACATCATTGAGACTTTGTCCATACTTTTTAGAGTCTATGATAAGAACATTAATAGTTCATGGTTTCTTTGCAGTTTGTGTGAATTTGAGAGAAAACCAAAGTGAGTAAATGATAAATGTATACTTGCAGAGCAGGTGCAGTAAAATACAGCCTTCACTTGTTCACAAGTAAGGCTTTTGACAAAGCAAGAACACATGTGCCAGTCCCCCTACCAGTAAGACTACCAGCATGCACCGTGTTGCTTATTAAACCTTTTAGACAGAGACAGAGACACAGATCAAATTATTGCTGCCCTGATAACTTCAGTGTCTTGGCACCTGGTAAGATTTAAAGCTTCCCTGTTTGTATTTCATCTTCTCATTGGTACCTATAGCAGCATGCAGGTTTTTAGGTAGCAACACAGCCTCAGACCGGCTGGCAGTGATCAAAAGGTAAGCAGATGGTCATCAGAACTATGATTGGGCTTAACACCAGTAGACAGAAGGGTGGTTATTGACTGATTAATGGCAACACTGACACCTAAACGCATAATCTTCTGAGTTTAAAAAAAAAAAAAAAATGTATATGCATATACAGTCTAACCCTAACCCTAACCATAACCCTATGATTATTACTTAACTATTATCACTTTTATCTTTAAGGCATTTGTCTTGTTTTACATCTCCAACCTCCAAAAGAGAAAGTTGCTATAAAAAATCTTGGGTTACATTGTAGAGAACAGAACAGATAAAAAAGTCTATTGTCCTGGAAACTTCTTGCTGTTCATTTCTATCTGTTACCGTTTCAATTTCTTTTCCCAGGAAAGATGTGCCGTCACATTGCCCAAAAAACTTGTCAGTTGCATCACAGTTTTAGTGCTCCAAGGCAGCACAGCCCGAGGGGTTATTGCCAATGTGTTGCATTAATTACAAAGCAAGTTCTTGGTGTCCATGCAAATTCTATTGTGTACTTTGTGCTGTTTCTCATTTGCACCCCTCTTAGTAAGTATGTCAACGAGCAGTGTTGCCCAAAATATGATTTTATGGTGAAAATACATGTGTATAGCCATGTTGGAATATATGAATCAAAGATGTAATTGGAAGTGGGTGATAATTTTTTTGGCAATATTGCTGGCCAGTCACTTTACTTAATGTGTTTTGGTCCAGTAGTAAAAGCAGTAAGAACTACTTTCAGTGTCTTTGTTTGTATTCGGTTCTTGACTTCAGCGTTACCTCATGCCACCCTCGTATTTCACTCTTCACTTTATACTGTCCAACCCAGCAAGAATACTGTTCAGTGACCCAGAAAACTTTACCTCAGCACTTATACATACATACAAAAACAGACTTTAGTTCTACCTACAGAACTGAAACATTGCAACAGGCCTACATAAGCTGTATGTGAGGAAAGTTGATAGACTATGTCAACCATACTGTAGTAATGAAGTCGTTTTTCCAATGTACAGGTATTCTGTTGGCAGTTTTATATAATGACCCTTTATGATTTTTTACTGTGGTACTTTATTTACTTCCCTTCTTGTTGTGTAATCTATCTCTAAAGAACCATCATTATTCTTGACTTTGGCAGAGAACCCCAACTTTCTCCCACCTTGCTGACATAAAACTTAATAAACCTCACCGTCATCAGTCTCCTTTTAGTTTAGTTTTTACACACTTTTTTTCTGGAAGAACTACATTTGCTCATTTTTGTAGGCACAAGCTTGTTACAGTGTGTACGCTGCTCTTTAACTCAAGAGTGTCTGCGTGAGTTACACAGTACATTATGTCTAATTTATTTGTTACCTTTATATCTTGGAGCCCTAAAAACACCAGAATAAAATATGTAATGCCAGGACATGTGATAACAAAAACACGGTAGCTTTTACTGTAGATTACATACATTAAAGCTGCCTTTTGTTGTTTAATATAGTTGTGAATAATACATAACTTATATGGTTTTAGCAAAAAATGACACATAGCAAACATCTAAGGAAGGCATCATGGTCTCCCAAGACACCATTTTTTCAAATTTAAAACAACATTTTTATGTGAGATATAATGAATAGGTATTATGAATGGACCAAGCCTATTTCTCTTTAGAGATAACAGCCTCGATATGATTGCAGTAATTAACAGTATAAAGTTCCTTCAACACATGATACAGCGCAGAGTTTATTCAAAAGCTTTTGTAATAGCATTGTTTTCATCTAATGTTACTACATAGGGAATGAAAACATTCATTTTCATGAGTAACATAATAATAATTTTTTATTTTTTATTTATTCCTTTCCCCTTCCACAGTGAGGCCAAAGAGGAAGTTCAATCATAGAACAGCATCCCTGAAGCTGGTAGGGATTCAGGACACTTTAGCCCAGCAGATGGAAGATTCTCTTGCTGAAGGTCAGGCTTTCTTTTTACTGCAGAGCTCTGCTCACCTCAAGAGCTCACAACATGCAGCTCATATATACATATCATTAAGCATGTTATGTTTGAGACTATATGAATGATTTGTCATGCTATAGTCCATGGTTTCAAAGAGGTAAAGTACATAAGCAACCCAGTTTCCAAAGAAACAACCTATAAGGTGAATTCACCCTGCTCCCTAATTTAGCGTGAATCAGCACTGCAGCCACCCAGCCTTCCTGATTCCTGAATTCCAAAGCAGCACTGCTTTTCCACCTTGTTAAAAGGGTTCTCCGATGCACAGCGCTTCTCTGATAACCAACACTCTCCTCTGCCTTCAGGCAGAGTGAGAGAGAGAGAGAGTGAGAGAGGCAGGCAAACATCCAAATGTGTTCCTCCGTCAAAGGTAATGAAAGAAGCCCCGTATTCTTTGATCACACAGCAAGGGCATCAAGCCTGCGTTAGATTTCTGAAATATCTCAGATGCTCAAAGCCTTATCTGTTTGCACACACACACACACACACACACACATACACAGATTCTTTTAGGGATGTCACAGGCACATAAATGTGCATGCAAATAAATCTAGTATATAAACACACGTGCGTTGGGAAGCAGATACACTTTCAGGGCTGTCAAAAGTGGAAACAACATCTCAGACTGCGCAGATAAGTAAGCGAGGCAGGGTTGATTTCTATCACTTTTCCAAATGATGTTGACACCAACAAAAAGCCGCCTGTCTTCCTTTCTCTCACTTATCTTTCAGGCTAAGAATCTTCCAATAGAATATTTCATTTTTCCTATTTGGGTGCCACATTTTCCTATAATGTTGAAGGGAACTCTCCTGCAAAACTCTGTCGCAGATTGACATTTTGTGTCAATAACAGAGACCTATGTTGAGATATATTGTGGAGTATTTGCAATACACAATGTTTCTGTTTTCATTTAGAGATTTATTTTGGTTTTTCTCAGTAGCTGCTGTCAAAAGGCTATAAAAAACAACCAGCAGGACTTGTCCTGTCTTATTTTCTGTTGATTTTTTTTGGATCAATCTGTTTGCCTTTCTCTTAATCCTTTTTCTACCAGCAGGGTGCCTTTCAAACACACTGAGCAACAGCAGCACGTTTGGTGTTGGAAATGGTTGCTTGACGGTGGATGCACCCAACAACTATTGCTCAATGAGAAAAATTACTATTGAAAAATGAGAGAAGAGATGGAAGCTGATAGAGACACACAATATGAGTCTCTTTTCAGGTTATCTTAAAATAAATACTAGATTGTTCCCTGAATGTAAAATCAAATCTGATGCTGGGATGGAATATGATTTGCTGTGCAATGGTGCAGCAATGAGTTAAGTATTGTTACACTATGATATGTCATGGAGGGCCTGAAGCCAGTCACATGTGCATTACATATTTGCTGTGGAACACATTTCCTGAAGGTCCTGAACAAGATCCTATCTGCCGAAATATCTAGAATGCAACATACTTCTTTTTTTTCCAGGTCAGATCTGAATTCTCAGTTCTCCAGCTAGTTGCTTGGATCTGATGATTTTGCTCATCTGTATCTCAGTATTCATCTAGTAGTTGGGTCAGATCAAGGTTTGATCACATTCCCGTTACATATGAACCACTCCAGAGTTTGGACCACACCCATTAAGGTTGCTCCATACAGATGTTTTGGTCCATATCTGAGTATGATTACTGCCCAAACAAATTGTACCGAAGGAGAAAACAAACCACAGTCTGATTCAACTGGACAGAAAAAATGCAGGTCTGAAAATACCCTAAGTAGCAACTTAGTATATTTCCCAAAATGTCTAACTTCATTAAGAATTCAAGGAGAACTTGGAAATAACACACTTTTCTGAATTGATTCAGAGGTGGAGTATTTACTTTGAGGTAATGTTTGACAGCCTAATAATGATCATCTGTAATCCTCATCGTAGTGTAGTCTCCTCCTTTTTCTCCTCTCAGACTCAAAAAAGGAGGAGGACGTTGAGAAATGAACCCATTAACCCAACAACATATTACCAACATCATACTGTCTGAATAGAGGGGGAGAGAGAAAGTGAAGAGATGATGGGAAGTATTTACGGGGAAGAAGCCGAAAGGCAATACTGTAAATCTGTGAAAAAAAAACTGTGGTAAAGGATGATAGGGGGGTGTTACAGAGAGAGATGGATGAGAGAGGCCAGGGGAAAGTGGAAATAGAGGATAGAGAGAGACGAATGAAAGGATGTGTGTTAGGAAAGCTAGGAGAGAGCCAGATAGGACAAAACGGGAAGGTTGATGGGGACGTGTAATGGCTGATGCTCAAATTTTAGTGGAAGGCTACAGATCAGTGGACTGGCTGTAAGAGGTTTGGAATTTGATCCCCTGTCGAGTCATTTCAGAGTCTTAAAAACTGAGTTGACACACAGTGTTAAAGGAGGTGTTAAAGAAGACCTAAGCCTCTATGAGACACTGGCGTCATGTCCAGAGGGCTGCAGTGGTGCCTAAGCTGCTTCACGCCACAGAAACAGGAAATACGATCCTGGCTTGTGATGCAACATGGTTTGAATAAGCCATACGTATTTTGGAAAACACTGAGCAGGCACTAATGTTGAATGGTTTCCCTTTAAATGGCCATGAAATCAGGTTGACGGATGGTTGGGGGGGAGTTGAGTAGGAGATGGCGAGTGGGGGAAATAGGGATGGAAATGCAGAGGCGGAAGTAAGTATCTGATAGACAAAAACACTGGAAAAAGACGTGGAGGGGAGATGAGGAAAGAAAGAAAGATGAGAGGGAGAGAGAGAGAGAGAAGAGGTGGTGGACAGATAAGCTGTTTGTGTGTCTGTGAGTGAGAAAAGAGAGAGGAGAATACAGAGCTGTAGCCTTGCTCCAGGCACCACATTTCTGTCACGAATGGCATCTTCATCTGCTAAATGCACTTTTGATGCCTCGCCACATATGTTGCTGTAAATTACTTTTAAGACCAATAGTAGAGGATGATGAGAAAGGGACTAAGATGGGGGCCAGAGTGCCGTGGGTCCTTTTTAATGGAGGAGAGGAGAGATTTTCTGGCACCAGTTAGTCTAGGGTGTGTTAGATCACTGTTGTCTTCACTTTACTTCCTTTCTTAATTCCTTGTCCTCTCCTCCACTATCCGTTTATTCATTTAACTTCTCTTCCAACTTTTTTCCCTTCTTCCTTAGTTTACTTGTCCTCTTTTACTCACCTGTATTCCGCTCACACCCCCTTGTTTCTACCCTCACTAATGAGCAACTCATGTTACTAGAGATGCCCCACCTTCCCCTTGCAATACATGCTCATAAACATTCTTTACTCACTTTATTCCAATTGTGGGTGTTGGATGGTTTGATTTGAAGAGGGACAGCTGATTTAATTATCAAAATACACACAGTAATACACACTGCATGCACCCATGTGTATCATAAAAGCCACAATATGTTTTCTTTTCTATTCTGATGCATACCCACAACCACATAGAGTCCTTAATTGCATGTCAATTTTTGTAAATTGTAGTCTAAAGAGAATTTTAGAAAACATATCAACATCTTCATAATTCTTACATGAAAGACAATGCCTTACATTTTGTAAAAATGTTCCACATTCAGAATTAACACACTGTTCTACTTGACAATACAAGTCATCATAATATCATAGCATCAGAGTTTTTATACCTGAAAATCATTTTTTCCACCTTCTATTTATGGCCCATAAGTGCAATTTCAGTTGTATCTGGAGCTGATTTTAACTAAGTGCGATAGATTGTGTTTAAGTAATTAATTTGACTTTTTTTGCAGCACATTTTCTTTTCCAATTCAATGTTTAGTTTTCAAAACTTGTGTGTTCCTTTAGACTTTTAAAATGGTAAATCAGTGCTGCAATAAAAATTAACATCCCCTGTAATCACCGGAGACGCACCTGGTGTGATATTTGGCTAATGGTGTAGTCGTTCTAATCTCATTTCCTTGTTTGTGTGAAAAGTAGTGAATGTCTGTTTCAGAGGATGTACGTACAAGTTAATGGAACATTTTCAGCCCCTTGAGCGAGTGCAGTGATGTAGTATTGCAGTGTTGGTGGGTACCGCTGTAATTGCAACTAGCAGCTTGTCTCCGTCTGCAGACTGTGCACTGCTATCTGCGGACACAGCAACATAACCATGCTCCAGAGCTTCTTCAATATGCAGCAGTAAAAAAAAAGGAATCAACACTAAAGATAAGTGGGACTATATTTAATGCTCTGCTGCTTTTATCGCGGATGTTAGGCCAATCTGGAACATTTCCTGTATTTATAGAAGCAAAGTCATTATACTATTCTTGTGGTGCGGGAACACAATTTAACAGCAAGCTTAACCCCATCAAAATGCCATGAAGTCACGACTCATCATAGTTGTCACTTTAATAAGACTTGTGAAACTGAAGCAGAAACACTGATGATTGCAAGGCACAAATTATGCCATACTGAACAGTGCATGTTTCAACTCTGTACTAATGGCAACATGCTTCTGCCATCATCTTACTGTATAATGTAAAGAAAATTATGTATTTCCTTTTACTGACACTATATAACTTCTACTTCCTAATTCATTAAAATGTCTATGCCTAAAATCAGTAATACTATATGTTAGGTCTAAATATATTCCATAATCGTATAGGTGGGAGGAAAAACATCCGTGGTAGACCTTATGTAACTATTGCACAATCCTTTCATGATGCTGACTTGTGCTTTGCAGACCTGCCCTTCAGAACTACTGAACTACCTCTGTGATAAGTGCCACAGGCCACTTATTTTCCTGCTGCTCGTTTGTTTCCACACAGTACAAGATCTCATTGCTGGATTTCACATTGAGTTTTCTTCCACTTAAGGCAAAATTCGAGTGAAGTGAAATTCTCCACTAGTTTACATTTCTGTCTTAAGGCATTGTTTTCTGGGACACAAAATGTGTGTATTCCCACCCAGGATGAGCCGTACTGGCCTGTTTTGTGTAACCTTGCCACAGTAAGAATCAGATGTTACTGGATTAGAGACAGGTACAAGTGACTTGCATGAGTGTAGTCAAGCTACAAAGATTTTGACTTGATTTGACCAATTTGGATTGCTGAAGCCTCATATTAGCTTTATATAAACTTTTAAATACATTTTTGTAAGGACAGAGGACTATGCATTATGTCCCCCATCACGTACATTCAATGTAAATAATGGGATCTTTAAATGGCAAGTACGCTATGCACAGGACAAATTATTGCAACAAGTAAAAAGTGTCAATATTCATCTGCACACTTTGTTATTGTTTTATGGACAGACTTGAAAAATTGTGAACCTGTCCTTTAATGTGAAGATGACTACCATTGTGTTAATTATCTCAACAACTTAATAATAACAAATACACACTGCTCAGATGGGCATACAAAAGATAAATTTAGCCATGTGCTTACTGTTGGCAAGTCAAGTCAAGTCAATTTAACCTGTATAGCACAACACCATTAATCACAAATTTGCCTCAGGGGGCTTTACAGTGTGTACAGCAACAGAACATCCTCTGTCCTCAGACCCTTGATGTGAATAAGGAAACACAAAGGAAAAAATGGAGGAAACCTCAGGAAGAACATCTGAGAAGGCCATGCCCTCCTCAGGCTGAAAAGGCCAACACAGCTTGTCAAGATTTGTTTGGATCCACAGAGCTTCCTGGGTCAATGACATGACATTACTTTTTTGTTTCCATGTGGTTTAGTCAAATCTAAAGGGGTTAAAATTTGAAAATAAATGCATGAATACTTTGCACACATTCTTTTCTTGTTGACCGAGTATAACATTTCTGCTTTTAATCCAATTTGATACAATATATTAGAGGATTATGGCAAAAATGTCCAAGTGGTGTAACCATCAAAACATGAACCAAAAAATTACACTTGCTTAAAAATCCTCAAATTTTCAATAAAACACCATATCAACTAGTTTGGCATAATCTTACATTATCACTCTTTAATATTAAGTAAAGGTTAATGGAATTTACAGAGAAGTAAACTGCTGCCCAACAAGGTTAGAAACTCTTAACAATCACTCAAAAAACGGACGTGTTTTAGTCAGGTTTGCTCAGGTTATTAAAAGCCTTTCTGTTAGAGGACAATTTAGTCTAATATCAGTAGTTTATGATGCTATCTTTGTTTTATATCAGTAGTTTATGATGCTAATTAAAGATGTATCATAAAAAAACCTACTTTTGACCATGTATTGTAGCTTTAAAATACCTAAAAATCCAATAATTCATTTAAAGAGAAATGTTACTCAAACATAACATCTATGAATTATTTACCTTTCTGCTATTTCATTACTAATATAAAAAACTAAAGCAATCAAACTAAATAAATAAAATAGATTTTCCCCATTAAATGCCATCTTCCAAGCCCAAATAATGCATATTGCATTGGGCAAGTGCCCTGAGGCACCAGCCAATTGGGGCGAACCAAATGATTAAGACAGTGAGACCTTGGTCATATTGTCTATGTAGCTCTATATATTATTTACTGGAAGAGATGAAAACAAAAAAAAGAAAAATAATTGCAATTATTTGCAACTTGAGTGCCCCTCACCAATCACATCGGTCAAACTCGGGTCCACACAGTTAGTGCCAAGTTATATACGTCTATCAGACTTCAGACAAATTCAAAATGGACAGACAAATGTGAGAGAGAAAGAATCCAGGCATATTCAATCTGAAACTTGTACTTGTAAAGAAGCAGGAAAGCTCTAGTTGAGACAGCAGGTGCAGGTGAATGAGGTGCAATTGAGGATTTAATGAATGACTTTGCCTGCACAAAGTCAAAAAAGATGATGTTCTGCTAAAGGTAAGGCTTAAGGGCTGTCCTCACTAAGAACGTTAACTATAACAACAACTATAAAGATAACAACTATAACGTCCTGTAAACAGCTGCTGGTTCCAGCTGTGTCTGCAGTTAATGAAAATAGAAACTGATGAGCTGTTACTGCTGTATGCTGTACAGAAAAATAAAAATAAAAGCAGAAGGGTTCACAGGCATGTGCTGATTCAGTGTGTTGTTCAGAAGTATTTCAGACACTAGTTGCTGTGATGTTTCAGTATTTACAGACTAAACTGAGCTGACCCACAGCAGCACATGTTAAAGCCAAGACTCACAGTATGACCACACATCTAACCACTCAAAGATTTTTCACATTATAATAGAGAACACATTTCCAGCATCTTTATAGGTGTGGTGTGGATTCCACCATCCACTGGAGTTAGAATGATGAATAAAACTATAGTTATCGTTATAGTTCTCAGTGTGGAAGGACCTTTACATTATTTCTGGGCAAATGTGTGATGCAGTGTGGTCAATTTGATAGGCCTATGTAACGCACAGGCCTAGCCCATGTCTGAAAGAGGAAACAATGTTGTTTATTTCAATACACTAGTACACTTTATTGATGATAGAAAATATGTTCTTATGCTGGTATTTTTATATGTGCTTGCAACGGACATTATTGGGCTTGTCTTATTTGGTTGGTATTTGTGCAACATTTATTTGGTAATGGTTTTGCATGGAGTCTTCATACAGGCCATTTATGCAATGATGTGTTGCATTTGGGTGTGAGTTGCATTCAGTTTTGGTTGGATCTTAACTTTTTCTGTAGTATGTGCGGAAAGCCTGTACTTTAGTTATACGTTCTTGTAAATCTATGGTGTTCAAGCCACAATAAATTTCCTTTTTTTATGTGTGAAGTCAGATGAGGGGGGCACTTCAAGAGTAGTCACCCTGGGGCACCCTAGGGTGTTAATCCGGGCCTGCTCGTCACAGAGCATGTGTGAATGCTAATGCTGCTGCGTGAAACAGCTGGGTGGGAAGATTGTCTTCACCTGGCCTCAACCACCTGACCTCTTTATAATATAATAACATCATCTCTGAGCCAGAACCTCTGAACTCATGATGGAGGACTGGAACTAGTTCCTCTATTTCTTTCTCTGCCCACACACATCTTGTAAAGATACATTATCCAAAATTCTTATTGTCAGATAAATATTTATCAACTGTATTTGCAACAGAAGACAAGTTATGAGTTGACTTATGAGTTGATGTCAGGTTATTTTTTTCTTATCTCTATGATAAAACACAAGTTAAATTTTAAGATGAAATTACCACGGTTGTTTTTTTTTCAGCACATCATTTACAGTCGAAGAAATTAGTTCATTTATTAAATGAAATTACAAGGATTGTTTCTTGACTGGATTTAAAATATAATACCCTAATAATTTCTCAACTGAAATAACATGAAAAACCAAGTTCACTGAAACTTGTTGACTGTCTTATTTGATTTTTAGTGTCCATTTCTTCAACAAACAATTGTGTTTGACTGTAGAAGGAACATGGTCAGGTAGTGTATCAGATTTTTATGAAAAATACTGGTTGCATCCATTGATGCAACCCAGTGTCCAGTTGGGGTAAGCATTATTGTTTCATAAAAATCTGATTATGTACAGGAAAATAAATATAAACTATGTCCTGCTCAATATTGACAAAATGCATTGAAATAGATTTTTTTTTTTTCATTTGATGTTTTAAAATTAAGTCATTCTTTTTATAAATGCACTCAAATGCACTGTAGGTGGATAACATATTTAATATTTATCATTATTTTCTGGTTACACCATGGGACATTTTAAGGATCACTCAAGTCAAGTCAAGTCAAGTCAAACTTTATTTATAAAGCACATTTAAAAACAACCTCAGTTGAACCAAAGTGCTGTACAGTTATTAAAATACAATATAATCAGACACAAATATAATAATAAATAACTCAGTCTTACATTTGTTTAAATGTTGGAAATGTAATTTCAAATGACATTAAATCAACAACAACACAAAATATAGATATGAATAAACCTGATGCATGTTTTTAAAAACATTTTTCTCATCTTGCCAACCCTTATTTGTCACTGATCTTCCTACATACAACACCTTTTTGCAGGTGATTCTACTGTTACCACCCAACAGCCAGAATCCTGCTGCATGCACTGCTTGTTCTGTTAACAGGCATCCCTGGTGTTCAGTCCTGTGTGTGAAAGAGACATAATACCAAGGTAGAAATGTGTTGGTGTCTGCGTAAGATGACACGATTTCCTTCACAAGTGTGTCAGAAAACAGCCCACTCTGACTAGCCTGTCTGAATCAAAACTGACTAGCAAGAGCCACTGGGCTGCTCTGAGTAGCATATGTTTTTATAAACTTGAATTTTGACAGATTTTCTTGCCAAACTCCATCACATGCTGTTGTCATTTCTGTTGCCTCTACTGTATGCACACATGGCTAAAAAGCAGGGAATAAGGACTTTAGGAAGAATTTGCTAAATTGAGCTGTAAACAGCTCCTGTCCCTGTGCAGTTCATCTCTGAAAATGTACTTTGTTTGCAGAAATACGTTAATTTAAATTACTAAAAGAGGGAGATAATGGTATTAGTTTTAATACAGGCAATCTGCTCTGCACAGGGGAGGAGTGCCCTTATTTGAGCAAGTAACTTCACCTAATTGGGAATCCCCAAACGCAGCATGTGACGCCCTGTTCCTGGACTCCTCTAGCCTGCAGCATGTTTTAACACCGAGGTCAGGTCAAAGCTGGGCCATGATGAAAAGGTCACTCTGCAGACCACACGCTGATAGGTAGGCTGCCGGAGGCTGGGCTCCCTCCAGGCTGCTAACTCAGGCTGCATAAGGAAAGCAAAAAGAGAGGTACACAAGCAGTGCACTTTATTTCAATCACTGCAATTTGCACTTGTCTTTTCAACCCTTGGGCTGGTGCATCACAGTTTGGGCTATTTTCTGTATTTTCTGCCTTGAGCACTAGCTCCTGTTTTCTGTTTCTCTTTAACGGCATCTCTCATCCTCTCGTTCTGGATGAAACAGACTAAATGGCCACTCTGCCACAGATGTGTATCAATGGTTTTGAGTTTTGATTCATGCCTGTAGAAGGAGGACACACATTAACACACAATATCACAACGCAATTAATCAAAGTCAAATGAATTTTTAAAAAAAAATAAACAAGGCAAAACATGTTCTGAAATACACCAAGTATATTGTATAGGATCACAATGCAAAAGCACCATTGTAAAACACCATCACCAAACACAAACTGTTAAACATGAGGCTACTTGCACATTAAAGGAGGTGACTTGATCAATGATAACTTTCTTATAGACTTCCCTGTCTTTAAACCAAAAGTAGCATGGTGACATTTTGTCCTTCACCCTAAAGCTTCAGTCTTTGTGTACAAACTTTATATGAAGTTGCATGGAAGCCATTCTGAAAAAGTAAATCAACAGTCCTTATGTGTATTTTCATTATTATGACAGCATAGAGTAGAATCAACCCTAACAATCTAAAAATGCTACATTGAATGTGTCCCTTTAAAACAATTACAAACTACTGCACCAACTGCAACTGGGAGGATTTGAGCTGGTTTCCACACAGCAATGACATAGAACATTTTGCTGTTATTCAGAAACGATATGTACTGTGGCAACTAAAGCCATTAACCCCGTTTGACTTGTACTTCTTGTGCAATTAAGTAAGTTCAGAATGCATTTGTTAGCAATTTCAGCTCTCTTTTCTGTTACGGTAAAGAGAGCTGTTAGGATGGTACTTATGATGGACACATTCACCTACTTGATTTAGAGTTGGAAAAAAAGTACATCTATTTAATAACACACATTACATATGTTACATATGCTACCTGATTCACCTTGCCTCATTGATAACGTTTGGCGTATTGTCCTTGTTGTGTGATTATACAGTTAATTTGACTGTTTTTTCAATATAGTGCAAATTGTTGAGTAAATGTTGAAAACATGGCTTTTGTTTGGCATACTGTCTCAGAGCCAAGAGCAAAGTCACATGTATTTAATGCAGCTGTTATCACTTAAGCTGGAGAGGCAATGGGAGTGGTTGTTTTTTTTTTTACCTCAACAAAAACGTCTGCAGTTCAACTGGCAATGTAACAGAATAAATAATTCCTCTAGTATTTTCCAACTTCCCTGCTCAAATGTGTTACTGTCTGCATTCTATTCAACACTTTGTAGGTGATCTTGTCTGTCTTACTGAGTTTTCCCTTTTATTTGGACTTTAATGTATTTGTGTCAAACTTCATAAATAGAGATAATGTGACTGAAAGAAGTTTGCAGTGATTTCAGATGTGAAACTATCTCGAATCAGTACTCTTCCTTCCTAAATACTTTTATGCATACGCCCTGTGGGATTTATAGAAGCTTTGTAACAACTGTAGTCCAGCTTTTCCCTTCTTCCAACCATTCCTGGGAGACCACTTTTGATTATGCCATCATTGTTTCTCTCTCTCTGTCTCCCCTTGTTGCACTTTCTCACAGGTTCTAAATCCCACAGTTAGTCTCCAAAAAATGCTTGTCTATCCTGGGCAAAAATGCTCCTATAAACATTAAAGTAGCAGAATGATCTTCAGTATTCCCCTTAAAATTGTCTTTCTCCAAAAATGTTCAGTAACTTGTCTTGTCTTTTTTTTTTTTTTTTTTACCTCAACAATCACTTTTGCAGTTCAACTGGCAATGTAACAAAATAAATCATACCTCTGGTATTTTCCAATTCCCCTGCTCAAATGTCTTACTGTCTGCATTCTATACAACACAGTACATCACAAACTGTAAGAAAACCTTGTGAAATTATGAGGTTAACTTTGAATTCAGAAGTAACTTTTATAATAAAGGCTCCTGCGAGGTTGACATTTTATTAAATCTTTAGTAGAGGAATGCAGTCCCATTGCTACAACACACGGATTATTGATTATTGTTGTTATTGATTTTAATAGCTTTAATATAATTTGAACACATGATTGCCTTCAAGATGAAGGATTCTTTCTCAAAACAAAGTACATCCACTCAAGACAAAGAAAGTTTAAATCTAACATCCCTGTATGTCTAAACTATAGATGAAGATCTGCTGTCAGTTTTTTCAAATGAAATACTTATTTTCTCATCGGTACACATTACCCATACTATGTGAAACATGTAATATTTAGATGTGCCAGAGTTCAGAGTCCATTGTGCTCTGCTATTGTAAAATGAGACTGCCCCCAAATTATGACTTTTTTCCTTCAGGAGCAAAAGGAGGAAATAATTTGATGTCATAAAGTCACAAAGTCTGCTGAGCAGCGAGGTCGGGTTTGATGGATGTGTCAGCAAAACTCCAAACTTTGGAGTCAACTGTTCCCTTCCTGTTTCCTACAGTCAGTGTTGCTTTCTTTTAACCATAACTATGATTGTTTCCAATGACCATAACCAAGTAGTTATTTAACCCAAATCATGATCGTTTCCTAATCCTAACCAAGTCATTTATTGTGGTAAAATCTAACCAAACCTTACCCATAGTTGTTTCACCAATGGTTTGTATAATATGGTTTTGGAAAGCACTGATACATTATTATGTCCTGCCAACAGGAGAGTCAAATCTGAAAATGCTTATATGTGTCGTACTATAGGACAGTAGAAAATGTATATCTCTGCTTAATTCTGAATATGTACTGTAAGCAATAATCTAAGCATCAGTCAAAGTCTGCAATTTGTGTCTAAAATTTAACAAACACTTTTTAAAGTGGGCTTTAAAAGTTTACAAAGAAACACACTGAGTCAAGAGACAGACCTGCAAAGCTCAGATTAAAGCTCCTGAATTGGTTTGATTGGCCATTTTGATTTTGTTGCTGTAAGTGCCTTGACATTTGTCAGATATTTTAAGAGTTTGAACATTTCCAAACATTTAAATTATAGGAAGAAAATACTATAACTAACATAAACACACAACAGTATGTCTGTGAAAAAGTCCACAGCTTCAAGGTTTACAGGCTATGCCAGATTGATGATGTTCAAACAGCAGCTGAAAGAGCTGTGAGGGATTTTATAAAGAGCTCAGGGGGTGACAGCTGAGTGGGACTGACATGAACCTTGACCTTACACCTCTTTAGAATGTCAGCAAGCACATGCACATGCTAACACTAACACACAGACTTACAGGGCCCACAAAGTCTTAAATACACATGCATGTGTGTCGACACTTGTTGTCTCACACACCAACACACAGACACGCAGTCTTTGAAGACCGTGGCGATAGGCACTAATGTGTTGCAGGGTCCCAGTAAGTAGCTGCTAACTGTTTTCTTTCATCTTCAGGGGAATAGATGAGGAGATAGGAGGATGTGGATGGAAATCATCAGGCAGCCAGACTACCATCACATGAGCAGCTCTTATCTCCAAAAAGCCAGGTTTTTAGGAACTCCCTTGTTTTCAGACGAAATGGGGCAGTTTTTTTTCCCCCGGGGTTTTGAAATGTTTATACGAAAGTGAAGTGTTATTAAATACAGAATATTCAGAGCAAATTGAACTTTGAAATCAAAGAAATCCCAGGAATGATGTTAACCATTACATTTGTTTTACAGTCTTGAGGCAAGGAGAAAGAATAAACTTGATTTGCAGAATATTTCAATATCTCTCTGTTCAGTAGACACATTAATAAACAGATCATCATGCATGACAAACTAAGTAAAGGTTATGAACAGACTTTTGAAATGAGCCTTGAATGTATCTTGAAGAAACATAATGTCTTAAGAGTCTTAATGCCATGGTCTGTAAATTTGAAGGAAAATGGGGAAAGACAGCACCCAGAAATGAGTGCTCAGCTCTTAAACAAAAGAAAAAGTTCTGCTGCTTCAGAGTTGAAATCATCCGGTACCTGATTGGTAAATGAATGTTTACTTGGGGTTGGGGGGGCTTTTAATTACACAAAGTAGTATATTACATTATGGCTTTTCATTTAAGGTGGCACTTCTTAACAAGCCATTAAGGAATTGGTTGTCACATATTTGATTTATCACTATCTTACCACTATTTAGTCAAACCAGATAGAACCAGAAGTTTTAGTAATGTATTCCATCAGTAAGTGTTCTCCATCGATCATAAAAGTAAATTATCTGGACTTCGTTTAGTCTAATCTAAATTTAATTCTCCTCATACACAGATGGACAAAACACTTCTATTATAAGCACAAATATACTCAGACTCACTCATTGTCTCTTACGCTTGCATCTTAAGTTTGCTTTCTTTCATTTATTTTCTACAAAAAACAACATCATTTTCTTTCTGTCCCTTGCAGTCAAAAAGAGGATACCACTGCAGCAAACTCCTAATTATTTAATTGCTTCTATATTGGTCACTGCTGGAATCACAGTTGTAATTAAGTGTGATTTGAGGTTCCGGGGATGTGCATGAATTAATAATGAGCTAATCAAAAAGCACTTGGGCTGATTGCCAGGACATTAACACCTAGAAAAAGGAAAGGGATTAACTGTTGTCTGTTTCTGGCGTATGAAGTACACCTGCATCTGTCAGGCCCTCTAATGATTCATTGTTTTGACTTAATCCTACGATTAATTTATTTTTGTGTTTTATGTTAAAGTTAAGTGTCTCATGGCCCTGTTTATCACTTGAAGCTTGTTTTAAATCTGCTGTGTAGTAGCAATAAGCTCCAAGATGGGAATCAGTTTGCTGAAATCCTTAGCTACTAGCAGGCACACACACACACACACACACACACACACACACACACACACACACACACACACACACACACACACACACACACACACACACACACACACACACACACACACACACACCACACAAATTGAAGTGTCATTTGTAAAGGTGTAGAGTATTTCTCAAGGGAAATTTGGCAGGAGAGAAAGTGATAGTGTGACATCTCCCTCAAAATGCCATTTTGTCTCAAGCAACCTGTCGAAGCACATGATCAGAAAAAAAAGCTAACATCTGACAAAGAACCATCAAACTGTTAAAGGTGATGCCCTGGATCCTTCAAAACAAGACTCAGATCAGTTTTCAACCAGGTGTGTAATGGCAAGACAAAGGAATTACTTTAGCTGAGCAACTTCCATACTGCATAAAGATACAAACACTAGCAAACACTGTGCATACAGTATACAACTGTATCTGTATCGACTTTGTATATTGAGGACATTTTTTTGTTTTCCTTGATAAGTTCAAATGCATGGATCACTAACCTACATTTAAAAACATGAACTGAGGTCATGTACTATATAAGGACCATATACCTTTTTGTGATTTTAGTTGACTTCTTAAGTCAAAGCAAGATTGTTTTGCTGACAAAAGGCTGGGAGGAAGAAAACAGTGGATTTGGGTTCAGTCTTTTGATGAAAGGCAACCACATCAAGGCGCATGAAACTTAAGTTATTGGCAGATTATGCACCAACCACTACATAGATTCCACACCAAGAAACAAAACAGAAAACAATGTTACATTGTAAACGACTTGTTAAGAAATAAATGAGCATATTTTTCAATAGAAGCAGGTTTTTATTTGTGTGACTGTTGTTCTGTAATAAAATTCTTTATAGTGTGGATGCTGCAGTGAAGTGGGACCACCCACTGACCCATGCTAGGGTGGCATATTCTGGTAGGCAGTAGAGGCAGATGGTGAGTGTCTAGCCTCCTCTTGCATGACAGAGCTGGATCTGTCAAATGGCCGTGGTGTTACAGAGAATGTTGGTTGGCCATGACTCTGTCGTGTGTTCTCTGATGAGGTTTCAAAGTCTTCCTGTGCTCACCGGATTCTCCCCACAGGATTTATTTCTTCACTGAGTCTTTCGCTCTAATGGACCAAAGTTAACAACAGCATCTCTGATTAACTTTCTGACTCTATAAATAAATGTCAAAGCACTACGCAGGGGTTTCAGTCCCAGCCCATACAGCATTAAAATTGACTGATGTTACATACTTTTTTAGAAGTGAAACATACGTTTCGGGAGTTGTATTGATGACACTGACAAACACTGGCTTAAAATAATAACTTTCAACAAGAACAACCTTCTGTTCAGCATGTGTGACAACAGGCAGGACATGAGGGAAGCATATTCACAGTCATGCCAGCTTGCAGCCCCAGATCTACTGGGAAATAGTTGATTTCTGTTCCTCTTATGAGTTTCTCAGTGACTTAGTTCTTGACTTGTAATCTGCCACTGTAAATGAGTGAATTATTAAAAACATGTTCATACATTTATACATGTATCGCTTCTTTTTCATGATAAATGAGCACAGGAAAGTCAGTATCAAGCCTAACTTTTAATTACTGCCTGGTGGAAAGTGCTGTCTCCAGTGCTATTAAAGGGAAACTTTGCCAATTTTCAACCAGCATTGTATTATTACATTGTCAGTAGTATATGAAAATAAACAGTGATTAACTTTCCTCGATGTTGCCTGTACCTTGCCTTCCCCACTCATTTGCTGGCAAAAGTGATGCCAGGTGACGCAAGATGTGACATCTTGTTGGCTATTGAGGTATTTTTTAGACTACAAACTATGTTTACATAATTTCTGCAGTGGTGCCTTCAACCACAGTAAAAGGGTTTTCCAAAATATTTCCTCCTACCATGTTACACTAGTGATAAGGAAAAGCAGACACTAAAATATCATACTACTAAATACTTTAAAACATCAGTAGTGTATTTGGAAGAAAACTACTTTGATCATACAAGGCAGATTATTGCACTGTTACATCAGTCAAAACAGAGTCTGGAAGGGGAAGCGACCACCAGAGCTGAGTTTCTCCATAATAATACTAGCATCAACAGAAATAAGAAACCAGCTATAACAATATAATGTCAGAACAGCATTGTGGCACTACTATTACAGCTTATTAGACAAAACAGAATATCTGGGAGAAAGATATCAGTGGAACAACAATACAGCTGCAGCTGAAATAGAGGCGCTACAGCTGGGATAACTTTACAACATTGACTGGTGCATTTTTACTATAATAAACCATCTAGCCATATCCTTAGGAGAATGGTTTGGATCTACACTCAACAGGATACCTTTTCAAAGTTTCAGTTCTCCATGCATAGGTTTTCAGAGAAACAAAACTTTGCAAAGTGCCTCTCCAGTGTCCCAATGGTTCTAGTGATACCTACAATTGAAGCAGTGTTGGAAAAAGAACCCAGCAGATCAAGTGATGGTGGAGTGTTTTCTTGATTAGTTCTGGGTGGGCTGGAGACTTGATTCCTTGACTCCACTTGAAGACTCCCTTGAAGACGGCAAACAATTAGATAAAGTACCCATTACCATCGTAACAGATGTGTCCTTCACATTAGACAATATCTGATAAAACCATATCATGGACAGAACATTTTCTGGCACATGACAACAACAACAACATTCTCATGTGCACTCAAAATATGGTAGAAAACATGTTCTGGTGTAGCTGGCAGATCATCCACAGAAGAAATCTGTTGTGGTTTAATTCCTGTTCACTTTCTACTGAACTGTTATCAAAGAGGGGTTGGCTATTGCTTTGTTCTGTTTATAATAGACATACATTGGCAACCATGATATTTACCTGCTTCTACCCACTGAGTGAATGATTAAGTGCATTATCTCTTTGCCATGATCGCCAATGCAGCATACTTAAAATACACAATTGCCTTTTTATGTATAAACCCATTTTTACCCATCTAAATTCTTGCATCGCCATTCTTAGATCAGGTGAGAAAGCAAAAAGTGTGCCTGAGCATATGCCTGCACTCATATCTGCTTGAAGCTGTATTCATTTAAAGAATGCCACTTAGACTTTTGAGTACAAGTAAAGATAGGCCTACTTGACATTACCACAGAGTCACTTGATCTGTTCAGTCTGAATTCCAGCAATATTGACTTGATGTTCTTGAGTGACAAGAGATGGATTCCTTTCATAGAACTGGCTTTGTTGTTTTGCTGCCACCTGCTCGCCTGCAAGTGCCTGCCCACATCACTCTATGTCTTCTTTTCCACTGTGTTTTTCATTTTGTCAGCTTGTCAGGACCACTTTTACAGTATTGTGTCCCTATGTCCTTTATTAATTAGCTGTTTTATTTATTAATTTACAGAGAACATTCCTTATTTTATAAAGCGGTCCCATCCTTTGACCCTCTCTCAATGAGCTGGGAGCATTTGATTGGCTTTTATGTTTAATTATTACAAATAGAAAAAGATGCATTAGAATATGTCATGGCACGGATAAAGATGAATACAGTGTACAGACCTCTAATCAAGAAATAACCATTGCATTGATTTTCTCCTTCATGCTTTATTCTGTAATGTTTTACCTTCAGACCATTACACAGATTGTTGTTATGTAAACAAATGAAACTACAAGCACATTTTTTTATGATAAATATGTAATGCACTCTTTACTGCTTATGAGGTCACATGCCGACCGGGATTTACAATTTAATTTATTGTAGCCGCAGCATTTTGTTTTTCCTGCTAAATCATGTGATGTGTGTGTGTGAGTGTGTGTGTGTGTGTGTGTGTGTGTGTGTGTGTGTGTGTGCATGTGTGTGTGCGCGTGTGTGTTTGACAGGAAACAATTCAATTTGATGACTCTGTTACATTCTCTCCTTGTCTGTCTGTCCATCTGTCCATCTGTCTTTCTGTCCTGATAGATTTCTTGATTCACTTTTGTTCCCACGGTAATGGTGCGCCCAGTGTATGGGGCACAGTGAGGGTAACACAGAGCCATCTAGGGAATGAGATTGTCAGTACTCATCACCAAACAACGTGCCATATGACTAAAATAAAAACTGATCTGAAAGGATTGACATTGTGGACAGTGTTAGGGAATGCATACACACACACACACACACACACACACACACACACACACACACACACACACACACACACACACACACACACACACACACACACACACACACACACACACACACACACACACGTACACCCGTGCAATCTCCAAGCAGAAACACATAACTTCTCGTTTTCTCATTTTCTCTATCTCAAAATAACACACGAATAAATCCTCGTACAAACACTCACTCACATCGAGGTGTACCACCTGTGCCCCTCCTCTCCCTCTCCACTCCTCTCTAATCCACTTGAATGTAGCTGGATATTAGATTAGAAAGTTATAGATGTGATTATTCGTCCCTGGGCACAGCCATCTATTCGCTGATTAAAACGTGAACTGGGGGCCATTATGTAACTGCTTAAAGAGATTAAACCTAGTCACCCCCGTGGGGGCCTGCTCCCTGTTGTAACAATAGAGATTGCACAGGAGATGGCACACATGACTGCATGTTTTTTTTTTTTTTTTTTAATACCTCTACAAGTACCAAGGCAGAGGGGCAGAAGTGTGACAAAAGACTAATGTTAGAATGAGCCTGGTAATGTGAGTGTGTCGCGTGTTTAACTTTCCAAGGAATTGAGTGTCTCTTTCAATATCTTCAATTATAGAGCGGAAAGGCAGCAAGTGATTGGCTCCTATTCTGAAAAGGATGCTCACACAAACACCATACACACACACACACACACACACACACACACACACACACACACACACACACACACACACACACACACACACACACACACACACACACACACACACACACACACACACAAACCTCTAACTTGTGGTTGATTTCTCTAGATTTAACTTGAAAATAACACACCTTTGATAAAAAATGGATTCACAATTTCAAGCAACACTTATTCTGTTGGGTGCTGATTTATTTATTTATTAAGTACTTTGCTGTTGCTCTTACGACAGGATACAAGTGAACACCATGCTCCACCCAAGAAAAAAACTGCCCTGGTTGAATGATGATAGTGTTATCACTCAAACTAAAACATTCATAAGCAACACGCTGGTTGTTGGCTGCTCATTGTTGAGCCCTCTGGCAGTTGCTACTATGAGCAGAGCGATGAAACAGCATTTTTAGTTCAGCATTTTTAAAAGGCATGACCAAATGAGCAGTCTACTCTTTGGTTTAGTAATGAAAATATACTTGTCCTAGATTTCCAATAAACACTTTCTTTTTTAGATATGAAAGATTTCAACAAATACACCTATATTTTGAGAAGTGCAGTTGTTTACCATGTTACCGAAAGTAAGAAATTAAGACAGGTCTGAGTTACAATGTTTTATCATCTGAGCTACCTGGTCAGCATCAATACATCCCACACCGACTGAATTTTCATTTAGATTCATCTTCACTTGTCCAACACACGTATATGAAGCTTGAGTTAATAATAAAAAATCTAACTTTGGAATCTGAGCTAGGAAAAAAAGCTTGTAAAAATGTGTCATCTGACCACATCTTAGGGTAAAAGTGTGTATATGAGGGGCAAAAAGTCAGCAATACGCAACAATTGTTAAAACCATGGGTGTTGGAGGCATTGAAAATATGGGTGGGATAATCTTGTTGGGAGGGGGACTTGCAAATATAGGGTATGCTCCGTAACCACTCGGCTACGTGGGCATGCTGCATTGCAAGGTTTTACAGTTTCAACAGTTCAACAGCATAGACTGATATACCGATTATCAACATGGTTAAAGTTGGGGGGTCCAAACTAATATTTTTTTAAAAATGGGTTAGACTTGAACACCTTGAAGTTATTCATGGTGTTACAATCAATTGTAACAACAAATGTGACATAATTGTTTGTGTGAAGAATGAAAAAAAGTTTTAAAAAAGTTAAAAAAAAAAAAAAAAAAAGATCTAGAGAAAAGTTGTCACCCAGTTTACATTCTAACCTCCATACCTGCCTATTCATTTGCATGTGAAGTGGGTGGTGGATTGTTGGCTCCATAACATCAAGAGACTGTTGAATGCAGCTGGCCCAATTCAGATTCAGAATTTCTTTGAGAAACACATTGACAAGCTTGACCATGACTCACTGCAGTAATTTTTTCCTGATTATGAAATAGAATTTACACTGTTTATATTTTTCAAACATTTTGAAGCAAATAAGTACTTGAAACAATACACTGCATATATATACATTTTGGGAAATATGCCTATTCACGTTCCTGCAGTGTTACATAAGAAGATTGATACCACAGCCAGCAGATGAGTAGCTTAGCATAAAGACATAAACAGCTAATCTACCTCTGTCCAAAGTAAAACAAAAAAAAAAAACACTTATTAACACCTGTGGCTTTTACTCATGTAGTTTAATTGTACAAAAGTGCAAGACTATTACCCAGTCAGGCCAGTTATTTTCTGGAGCCTCATTGACTGCCTGGCCAGATATGAGAGTGGTACAATAACCTGAAAATAAATGCATTAATAAGAAGGTTGCATACTGTTGTGTAATACAACACACTGTAAACAATAGACAATTGATATAAAAACAGAACAAGTCCCCTTTTCCTCAAACTAGGATTATCATAAAATACCTGTCTCTCACCCTCTTTGCTGCATTATCAAGGTGATGATATCCTCTAATGCCTTCTTCTGCGCTTTCTTCTGTCTTTCACTCTCATTATCTTTGTATCTTTGATGCTATGGGTTATAAGCACAGGCAACCAATGGGAAAATGTGTTTGAGTTTTTACATACTGTATATCTATCTCTGTAATGATGATAAACATGAATAAAGTGATGTTGGATTGTCTTTGATGATCCTCACATTCAAGGAAAAAAGGAGACAGTGTGACAAAGTCCTCTAGGAGTTTAGTTAAAAGTAGAACTGATGGGCTCTGGGGCAGATAGGGTAGCGCACGCACACGCACACACACACACACACACACACACACACACACACACAGACACACACACACACACACACACACACACACACACACACACACACACACACACACACACACACACACACACACACACACACACACACACACTCACACACACTCACACACAGTATCTTTATTCTTTCAGCTTAAGTGGAGCAGTTATTCAGCATGGAAATAACAATCCAAAAAGTGAAAAGTGAGGAGGAGGAATCAGATTCACATTCAGCATTTTAAATGACTGCTATAGAAACCTGTCTGCTTTTTTCAAGCATTTGAAATGCAATGCAGAATGCGCAGTAGGTCTGACCAATAAAAAGCCTTCAAAATCACCACTGAATTTAGCAACAAGTTCAAAGATGCGGTAGGCATTTCATGTTTTTTTATGTTTCTATGACTTTTGTTTGGCATCTGCTACAATACTGTATGTGTACTTCTACTTATCAATTATGCCTAGAAAAAACCTTGTACGTCTTTACAGTAATATTATTATTTCAGGAGCAAAGACGGATACTGTTTTAGATGAACCACTGGACATTTTTGATGAGATTTACAGTATGTGTTGTGACTATTTTATGTAGTTTTGGTTTGTTTATCCTTTGTCCAGAACCAGTTCAACCATCCAACAGGCATTTTTGATTAAGTTTACTTATCTCAAATATCTCCTCTATACATATTTTAGGATATATATACAAATGCGGGTTTTGCACCAAAATAAGTCAAATTACCTCTTTACCTTTTTTCTTTTTAAACGTGTATATGCTGGATACAAGATGTATTTTGCTTTGCTGAAAAGTCAATTCTGATTGTATGTGCAGTAGAAGTTTCATGTTTCCTCATCACACTACTGTAAACTGCATACGGGACTAGGAGTGGCTTCAAACTAGTTGTGATATCACAAATCATGCACACCTTAATCTCAGAGTTTCTATGAGCACAGGGAAACTTTCCTCCTGCAGCTCATAAATGTGAAAATGGCCTTCAAGTGCCAAACTCTGCACATGCATCATTCTGCACAGTGAAGCTCAAACATTCAACTGATGGAACAATAAGCAAAACACATTTTTGAGAAAAGGGGGAGTTTAAAAGTAAGAGAGAAAGCCTGTACTATAGGAACAACAGTGCTTTGAGCAAAATGTGGATATTAGGATGTGAATATGTTGATGTTTAGCACGTATAATGTTCTCTATTGATAACATCCCAGTTTAGCTTGTTAGCATGCTAATAATCACTAATTATCACCAAACACAAAGTACAGGTAAGGCTGAAGGAGTATTGGGCAAAACTTAATATTGACCTGATTAAAAGTGATTACAATTCAACCTGAAGATGGATGGATGTGTACTAAATTTGATAGCATTTCAGCTGATAGTTGTCAAAACATTTAACTTAAAACACAAATGTCTTCCTCATAGTGGTGTTAGAGGAAAAGTCAGGGAATAACCAAATACATTTGCATTCATCATCTAGGGACCATGAATGCATGTTTCCATGTTCAAATTTGAAGTAATATTACAATGATTCACTTCAACTTTATTAGAATACACTACTGAAATATTACACATAGGTGAAGGCAATGATAGCATATATAAAGTACATATGTGTTATACTACCACATGGAACTATGAAAATCCCATTGCCATTGACTGTTGCTAGTGTAAGTGCTGATCCATATCCGAGCGTGCCATATGTTTCTTGTGTAACTTATTGCTTTCCCATTCCCAATAAAGTGGCAGAATAAAAAGGCTTTTACAGGTCCCTGCGGGTAGCAGCTACTTCCAGTTGTAGTCACTGAGCTGTGCTGCTGTGGTGACAAATGGCACCAAGCACATATTTTACTATAGCCATTTACCATGCATGATCCAGGCTGGGCTACTCAAATGACTTTGCTGTGCAGAAACACGATCAAGAGTCACGTTAGCTGGAAGTTGTGTGTGTGTGTGTGTGTGTGTGTGTGTGTGTGTGTGTGTGTGTGTGTGTGTGTGTGTGAGAGTATGTGTGCTGCAAACACATACAAGTATTGTAAAATTAATGTTTATTATGTATCCTTGTACTTTGCAAAGATGGGGTTTATAAAAACAGAACCCCCCCCCCCCCCCCAGAAAATGATGTTGAGATGCATGAGCATGTTGTGTTATGGTAAAACAAACCTGTACTCACCAGGATTCAAGTGGCTACTACATGTTTATTTTGCTGGAAGCCTCATCATCATTGTGTTGCAGTATTAAAGGGCTGTGACATAACGTACCGATCCTTGCTTTTAAAAACAAACAAACACACAATTGCATCTATTCACCCTTGATACATTTGAACTAACTGCATTGTTGATGTCTATGTAATGTTTTTACCTTTCCTCAGTAACCCACTTTAATGATAAGAAACCGTGTAAAAGTGAAATAAATGACGAAATGAGAAACATATGAGTATTTTATATATATATATATATATTTAAAGATATGCCTTAACAGGGTTCTCAGCTTCATTTTTGGTTTTACATAGCATGAAATGTGCTTTGCCTGTCTAATAAAGAAGTTTGTGGAGTGTCGCCTTTCACAGTATACCTTCCTCTGCAGGTCCTGCGGACATGGCCGTCAGGGGGCAGACATCAGGCGGTGGTAGCTCTCGGAGAAACGTGGCTCCCTGGTTTGTTCCACATCGGCAGCAGCTGAAGGTGTGTATACACGCGCAAGAGCAATATGTATAAAGAAGGGTAAAGTACTGTAACATTAAAGTCACAATCATGCAAGTCATTTACACCAGAAAATAAAAATGTCACATACAAATAATGCCTAAAAAAGTCTATAAGAAAATAGGATATTTAAGCATTTAGAATAAAGTGAAAGATTGCGAGGAAATTCACTCCATCCTCGCCAAAAAGACAAAAAATACATCAGTTTAGGTATTTCAGCAAAAGTCTGGTGTTGTGCAAATGTTTATTCTCTGGTTTTAATATTACTAAAGTACGAAAGCGAGGCAGGAGGAGAGAGGGATAAATAAGTCTAGTATGTTGGTAGCCAGAGGGCGGTGGCATTTCTCTCTCTCTGCGTAAACGGAGAGAGTGGAGAACCAGAGAGCGCACAGATAGGAAAGGAGAGCTTAGTGGCAAGGCAGCAGTGCCGCTGACACGAGTGAAGGGACCCCGCGGTTATTTCCACCACCTCTCTCTCTCTCTCTCTCTCTCTCACACACACATACACACACACACACAGCTTAACCTGCGCCTTCTGAGACGGACTCAGACATCGGGACTAGAGGCTACCGACCTTTGGTTTTGGACTCGTTTTATCACTAGATCTTGTGGTGGAGAGAAGGTCTGATTTTCCCACCACTACCACCGTGGACCGAGGAGTTTTGCGTGTTTATGTGTTTTATGCGTTGCCTGTAATGTGGAAAAGTGGACAGAGAAGTGGAATAGGACACGGGGGTTGCAGCTTGATGAGGATGTGCGCCACGCCGGGGATCCTGCTTATCCTGGTGCTCATTCACCCAGGAGTCGCCCAAGGTAAGACAGGAAAGCGCGTCTTCTGTGAAACCTTTTTAAATACACCTTAATTGTTTCAAAACGGTGGATCTTTTTCAGTCATTGCCGGGATGAGGCTGCGTGTCGCTGGCGGCATGCCTGTTAGTATGCGGGGACGCAGAAGTAGCTCCTGCCGACGAGGTGTACTACTTTTTTTTTTTTTTTCCATCTTTCCGTTTAAATTGAGCCGATGCCTTACGGTCAGCGTCTTAAGGTGTAGGAAACCAAATGTGCTCATATCTTTGCCTGCACTTGACGCGGGGTGTTCAAACTGAAAAAGCTCAAACTCGCTGCTTTCATTTCCCTGTGAAAAACAACACATTTAGAAAGACCAAAATATACAGCAGGCTGTGATTAATATGTGAGAAAAATGTCCTGAAATATGGCTTCACTCGCTATTTCAAACCGGATAAAAATGTGACAACAAAAACTCACGAGGAACACAAGAGAAATTGCGTATTTTTCGCCAGGAGCGTTTTCATCTGGTCAGATCAAGTCCCAGGTTCCAGTTACATTCAGATAAAAACTGTGAAGGGCAGGACTGGAGTCCACGATTACACGATTAGGCGACTAATGTCTCATTGCGAAGTGCTTCACAAAATGCGACGGTCCACTGCTCTGATTGGAGAATTGATCAAAAGTCACAGACACTCACAGTTGCCAGAAGCGCAGAAGCAGTGATACAAATCTCACAACAAGAACATGAAGAATATTCAGTAAACATCTCGGTTGAATTTAAGATACAATGCCACAAGATTTTCAACTTTACAAGGGTATGACAGAATTTAAAAGCAGGCTCTAACACACACGAGTGTCTGAAATACTAAGCTGTTGCAATGATGAGGTGTTGTGCGTTTCTCTGTTCACAATGTACGCCCCCAGTGAACCATAACAGGAATATTAAAGTGATATTTCTGAAGAGTGGCGTGCAGTCATACAACAGGGTGCTGCTTGTGAAGGATACTGCAGGTCACAGGCTGAATGAAGCCTGAAGAAGCAGCCTAACTTTGTACTATTAAAACATTTTATTCTTATTTAAGAGCTCTGTTGAATTCATAATGCAATAGGCTACTGCTCCTCAGAAATGCTGAAGGGGAAGAACTTGCAACATTTCACACTCTCTTTGACCTTCTCAGGGAGAAGTTGTCCCTTGTTAATGTTCATCCAAAAGCATTTATGACTATGCTTCTGTCGTTTTACCCAGCCGCATAATGCACTACAGTAGTCCCGTTTGGCATCAGTAACCAAGGAAGTTTGACCTTATTATTATTGGCACCTATTGTGGTTTTCATCCCCTACTTCTATCCAGAAATATTATATTCTATTATCCTATTAGGGAATAGTGTTGCTTCAATGTTTTCCCTCCATTATTATAGCTAATATTCCACTTAAAGGATTCTTGTCTACACAAGAATGTGGTGAGTAAACTGGTATTGACAGTACTGACTAGCCTAAGGTTTTTGTGCTGAATTTGGGCATTAATTGGACATGATTTTGCTGCCACCTTTCATTGCCCTGGGGACCAGTATTTCAGCAACACCCACCGATATTCATTATGACCACTTTCTATTGGCTTACTGTTAAATCAATACATTGCAATTTAGGGACACGATTTGAGTAGGCTTTCGCCCACCTCCTGATAAATTGTCCCTTGTCACCAAGACGACTCAATTCGACTTTGGTGGAGAAATCTAGTAGTTGGAAACTAAAAAATGTTAATGCTTTTCAGCAGATGAAACTCCTCGATCTTTGCTCACCCCTGAAACCTTTTCAAAGTTTTACATATTGCTGGTTTACCCCACCTTGTCTAGTTGGGGCTTGTCTGTTATGTTGATGTCTGTTGTTTTTCTGTTCTAAACAACTTGACTCATGTCTCTGAAGTTGTTTCTTTGTGTGTGTAGAGTCACTCCATTTGTTGTTTTATTGAATGGGGAAAACACACAAACATATTGGCCTAACTGTGGGGGAGTGGGGGGCTTTGTGCACAGAGCTGATCCTCTGTGCTGGATTCAATTCCCAGTCCACTCGAGTGGAAAACTTCCTTGAAATTACAAACATTGTGTTATTATGTGCATTTTGTCTATGTATTGTAAATGCAGGCTGTTATTTTAGACAAATAATTCTGTTCTGTTCAGTGCTCCTCGTGCATCATTTAGTGTCTTGTGGCCGGTTCTTGCCTCCAGTTTAACGCCGCAGTGGCATAATGTGGTTTGCTACGTTTAATAACTGAGTTGGTTTTCGAGGTCATGACTAATGATGTTCAGGATGATGGTGTTTGTGGAAATGATACTGGCACTGCTGAGGATTTAAATCTAATAATGATGAATCATGAGAACCGTAAAATATTCCTATTTCGAGTACACTTATCCAAAGAAAAAATGATTTAATTCAATCATTCTACTTTCAATCCAGGTATCTCCCAAGCATTTAATTAAAATAATCTTTTTAACTCTTACTCATGTAATCTGACATCTTTCTCCTAACCCTTTAAACAGTGTGTGTGAGACTATGGGAGACCCTCTCGCACACTCTCACCCAAACCAACGTGTGCACATACAATGAGAGGAGAGTGTTAGTTGAGATCCTCTCATGACAGCTTGAGTACATGAGCCAGCCTTCCAACTAAGCCCCACCCTCGAGTGTTTTGGCCTATTAAAAAGCCATTAGCTAAGCCCCCTTACAGTTGATCTTGAATGAATGAGTGTCAAGATCGCTCAACAATGTCTGAAAAGTCCCCTTGTTTATTATGATGACTAAGCTGCAGTATGGCCAGGTTCTACAGTTCAGCTGCTATAGGGTGTTAGTGAAAAAAAAACCCTGCGGTCCCACTCATTTCAGATTGCACAGTTTAGCTGTTGGGTTCTGATTACATCATATTTCTGTGGCATGTTGTTTTTCAGTTCACACTTGTCTTTAGATTTAACACGCAAATCTATTCCAGGACGCTCTTTCACTTTGTTCAACATGTACTCTCAAACTGTATATAGTGGATTTAAAGCTGCGCAGTTTGGACACACCCTCCTATTCACTTGAATAAGAAAGTGTGTTCAATTTTTTGACTGATACTTTATGTGTGTTTATGTGTGTGTGTGTGTGTGTGTGTGTGTGTGTGTGTGTGTGTGTGTGTGTGTGTGTGTGTACGTGACTGTGTTGAAGTTTGTGTGTCTGTGCAGGTGGATGTAGGTGTGTGAACCCAGTAGTCCAGAGGTGTAAAGATGCGTATGATGTACAGTATGAGGTGTCTGTGTGTGTGTGTGTGTGTGTGTGTGTGGTAGTGTGCCCACAAACGTGGCAGTGTACGGATGTTCTCAGAGAACTCCTGCAGAGTTTGTGTGTGGGTCTCTGTGCACACATATGTGTGTGCCAGCATGTCTATACTTGGGAGATTGTGTGATTTTGTACATGTGTGTGAACTTGGCATTATAACAGCACTCTGGCAGAGATCACATGGTGTTTCATTTTGTGTATGCACGCGCACTTGGCATTATGATATTGCCAGAGCTCCCATGCTGTCTCCCATTATGCTCTGATCCTGTCCCATGGTGCACTGCAGCCATCCAGGGTTCAGTGCTTATAGATGGACAGCTGGGAATTATTGGAACTAAATAGGTCAATTTGATTGGCTGTGCCACTCCAGCCAATGCAGTGCAATTGGCTGAGCAGGTTTTATTTGGTAAATGTGATGCTGTTTCTGTATCAGAGTGAGAAAGGGTGATAGGAGTGAGAGAGGGAAAGGATGAATGGATGAGGAAGGGAGAGATCTCTCTGGGTGGTTTGTACCAGCTTTGATCACCCCACTAGGACTTGACAAGCTGACTGACTGCTACACACACTCACACATAGAAAACACACACACACACACACACACACACACACACACACACACACACACACACACACACACACACACACACACACACACACACACACACACACACACACACACACACACACACAGCAAGATATTTCTGCGGTCAAACAATGCTGCATTCTGTCTGCATTTTCTCTGTGTCTATGTGAGCGTACTAATGCGTGTGTGTGTGCGTGCGTGTGTGTGCTTGGACTGGCGTTCATGGGAGTGTGTGAAAGGAAGTCTTTGACTGTGTCTGGGGTTGTTTTGTATAGAAGACCCTCCTGCTGCTAGCAGCAGCCTAGTGATGGCAGATTTCCCTCACCCTCTTTGCCTTCTTTTTTTTATTTATATGTGCTTACTCATCCGACATTTCATAGACTCTTACTTAAGTGTGACCATTAATGAGACATTTTTCCACCTACCTTCTCTCAATCTCTATCTTTTTCAGTCTGCATCCTCTGTTAGTTGCTGAATGGATTTTACTGAACTTTTTTTTTCTCCTCCTTGCCTGTGGCCTTGCATGTTTATCCATTCACTCAGTACATTTTATGTTGGACTGTGAAAATGCCGGACTGTCCACCTACACCTCTGTGCATTTTATGTATGGTTTGCTTGAACACATAGCAATTACTGCTCGGCCTATTTCAAGAGTCAAGAGGCTGAATGTGGGTTGTTTGCGCAGCGGCAGAGAACTTTGAAGGCATGTTTTTCTTTGAGAAAAGCAGAGATGGAATCCAGTTTTGGAAGAACAATTATGGTTTTCAAGAGTCTGTGTCGGCAACTGCGTCACACGGTTTGCACCATTTACTATCTCTCACTCTCCACGGGGGGGAAACCCAGGGTGGACCATGTGAGCGTGCATGTTTACTGGAGAGACGGGCTGAGCAGGAGTAAAGAGGAAAAAGAGAAAGGAGAAGCTTAATGTTCTGAAACTGATTCCCAGCGTCTCCTGCTGTTAGGTCTAATTCCTTCTAGAGTTTCATGTAAAGATCTGGAATTATGAATTTTTCATGGCAGGCGAAACCTAAAGCGTCATTTGGGGCTCTCATTTGCAGGCTTTTTGTTTTAGTTAGTTGTGTGTCTGTTTCCTGTGTGTATATGTGTGTAGTGAGGGTTTTCTGAGAGAATGCCGCTTGTTCCCAATCAATGCCCTACTATATAGTTCCCACCGGTCCCATGCAGCCTCACGCTGCAAAAAATTATCCGCCTATCTTAGTGTTTAGTGTTCAGATTTAGAAAAACACACACTTAAATATCTTTTAAAGTCAGGTTGTTATATTTTGCTGCAAGATAAAACATTCAGACTCATGAGATATCATAAATGTTTTTGTTTTTTTTAAAAAGACACTTTTCAACACATTTTCCTTTCTCAATGCAGTTCACTGAAAAAAAGGACCTCTCTTGTTGTCATTTTTTGTAGTATACTGCAAGAAGAAACTGGGTATCTTTAATTTCCATAATAAACAGTTGGACCCAGTGAGTCGATGCCACTGAGTGCCAGCCCGCAGATTTTTTACACTGTTGTCCATCGTCTCCCTCTCTCCTCTCAATTGTCCCCATTTCTCTCTCTAATTCTATCTCCCATTTCTGTCTCCTGCTTTTAGTCTTTCTCTATTTCCCATCTGCTACTACTGACATTCTGCTCTCTTCTCTCACTTTTAGCTCCCTTTTTATTATTCTCTCCCTCAACTAATGTCTCTCGCCACTCTGTCTCTTTCTCTCGTTAGATTTACACTGTTTAATTAGAGTGTGGCCAAAACAGTGGACATATTGTTTTGCTTCTGAACGGGGCCTACACGCAGCGGGACATTATGTGTTTGTGTGTGTTTATTCACAGAAAGGTGATGGAAACTCATCAGTTAGCCAGGGGGAGGGAACGAGTTTGCTTTGACAGGCACGCATACACATGTATTGTATGGTGTCCAACACAGATAGAGGGAAGGAAAGAAGGAAATAGACAGGTAGGGAAATCGAGTGCCACCCTGCTTACACCATGCCAGCTGCTCTCCATTGAAATCTCATCTTGTATCTCTTTGTTTTAAAGCCATGTCTCTATCCACAGTCGGCAGCTTAGGCTTTTCATGGTCTATATATTCTTTTTATTTGATACCGTAAAACCTCCAGTAAATAGCCCAGGCTGGTTTATTTGCCTCAGAAACAACGAGCAGCATACTGCGGTTATGGGAGACAAGCGCTTACCAGAGACACTTTTTTTTTCTCTGTGCATGTGTGTGTGTGAAGAAACCAACTTCTGCCTCTTCAGCTTAATCCTCTGTCCCTTCTCGTGTCTGTCTTGACACTTTGTTTGGACTCATGCCAAAGCAGCAATCTGCTGCGTCTCCAGATTTTTTGCTCATGGCACTCATATTAAAGACGGTCTGCAGATTTGGGGATGTATCTATTTTGTAGATTTTACAGTATTATCATAGAATTCTGTAGCATTAAATCTCATGAGCCCCGGCAGTGCACAGGTGTCACTCCTTACACTTCCACATCATAGACAAACAAAAAAAAACACATTTCTACATATGTGTCCTTGTTTGAAAGAACAATTATTTGAGGGCAGACACACGACCAGCAGATGGGCACAGGGTGTTTTTGGCTGAGTGGGGTGTTTGTGTTTTTGGCACAAGAGACTCTTATTTGTGTCATCATGAATATGTAATTAAGCTGCCATTGAGAAAAGACGACGTGCCACGGCAGGGGGTCCACGAGGCTGGGAATCCAGGTCCCTTTTGTTTCGACTGAAAGCTTGTTACATGCATTGTACTGCATTGAGAGGGTGAGGAAAAAGAAAGGAGGCACAAGGTTAGGAGCAGAAACATGGGCAAACAGATAAACTGAAAGAGAGACAAACAGTGGAGTGCAGAAAATGAGCGAACGAAAGGAGAAGGTGTGTTTTTCTTGTGTTTTGCTTTTCTATTTCTTGTGGAGAATTTGACATTCAAGCTCTTTTTTTGATAGGAAACAAAGCCACACTGTAAAAGCCCATTCAACTCCTGGTTGAGTGTGGAGAGAGGATTGGGGAAAGGAGGAGGAGGAGGAGGCGTAGGAAGAGGAGGAGGGCACAAGCAAGAGGGCTGAGCGGTGTTGGGAAGCCGCCTGAAGGATTAGTCTTTCTCTTCCCCCTATCTTTCGCCACTACATTCTCTCTTCTTTTGTGACTCTCTTTTTTTTCTTTCCTGCTCTCGTTTTCACAACCCCCAATTTCTTCCAGTTCTCCTCTCTTTTTCCCTCCCTCTTTCTTGCTCCCTTGATCCAACCCCTCCCTCCCTCACCCCCAACAGTAACTCTTTTCTTTCCCCCATCTCTCTCTCTTTCTCCCTCAGTCTCTCCCTGTGCCAAAACTGTCTGGTAATCTAGTGGTCCATCTGAAGGAATATGCAAAAACCTGAAACCATAATTACTATAATCACCACTGTAACTTTTTACCTCCGAGGCTTACGTTTGCACTTTACACACTTGTGCGCACACACACAAACGCACAAGACTTATGCCTGTTTTGAAAGAGCACATTGTAATTCTGTAGGATGCCATGAAAAAGGGGATTTAGCACGTGTTGTAAAAAGGTTTTTGGTTGCCTGTTCTGCTGCTTTAGACATGATGTAATTTACTGCACTGTACCCGGTGTAGGTGTAGGAAAAACAAGGGCTTCACAGATGCTCACAGGCACACGCACACGCACAGAAACAATTGAGTTAGTTTATTTTGTATGATCGGTACAAGGGTACAAACACACCCTGTACAATAGACAAACATATGGTAGAACAAGTCCATTCACTTATTTTGGCTCCACACTGCCTGTAATAAGAACACAGTATATTTTACTCCGCGGGTGACAAGATTACGTGTAAGCAGTTTGCTTTGATTCATTTGAACACACCATTCTAAGTGGCTAATGAATATGGGCAGTACTTTGCTGAGAAGGCACATTTTCTATGTCCATTGTGATCGTGTGCGTGTAAATGAAATATCACATTATTATTTTATTTATTTATGTATTATTTCCCCAGAATTATCCTTGCACACAGCATTTTTTTTGTCTCCCCCAGAGGAGCACAGGTAGGAGTGCACTGTAGGTGGAGAGAGGAGAGGAAGGAGAGAGAATAATGACTTTCCACCATAAAAATCTTGCTTCCTGATCTTTTGTTCTGAGAAAAAATGATCATATAGGGGTGAAAGAAACAGCAGATCAGAAAAGCCAGCCAGAGTGATTGTGAGTGAGGAAGAAAGCTATAGTGACTTGGATACGGGGACATCAAGTGCCAGAGTGAGATAGAGAAAGACTGCAGGGTTAGTAATTAATCACAGTTCTCAGCGAGTGGGAGAGAGATTTGATGAGACAAAACGGTGAAAGGGGGTAGTGACAGAATCATTTTAATGCACATGAATTTACACAGAAGCTAGTGTGTTTATACCTTCCTCACTGTGATAATGAATTTTAGGGTTATGGTTAGAGGTTAAAGGTTAATTTATGGCCTCAAGAGGTCAGGAATAAGGCTACAGCCATTGATTTTATCTGGCTAAATTAGTTGATTGTGTTCTGGAGGGAGAGGTGAAGATGGTTATTGGTTACACAATGAGGATGAAAGACAACCATTGGAATGCTGTGAAAATCAGACAAAGCTGTTTTTGGCCAGATTCAAACTGAGCTGTTTTTGAGTCTAATATTAATGGAACAGAAGATAATGACACAGAGGAAGGTAAAGTAGATGTGAGATGCTGCTGATTTGCAACTTTAGTCCCTGGTATTCATTGTATGTGTGTCTGTGATTGAGGAAGATATACAGTACAGATGCCTTCAACCCTGCTCAAGGCTTAGTACTAAAACCAAACTGTTAATACTGTAAAGTATAGGTTTGTTTTGCTCTGAAGCACAGCTGCTTCTGAGTTAGCCAGCTTGATATAAAAAAAAAAAAAAAAAAAAACTTGCCCTGGTGTAGACTTGGAGCTAGACCTTATTGTGAACAAGTCTGTGAAGAAACTTATGTCTGTAATGCCAAAATATATATTAGTTGTATAGAAGGAGTTTCTCTTCTTTTGCTTGATTAAAAACGTTTTTTTCTTCTTTTTTTCTGTTGCTTTCCCTCCACAATGTTGTGTTTGAAAATATAGAGTGAATTTGTTGTCACCTGTTGTCCTGTCAGCCTGCACAGAAGAGATTGGACATGTTTTCCCTGTAGGTTTTATCTCTACATTATGATGACCTGCGTTTTATACCTTGTGTTTTATGACATTTTTTTTAATGTCTTCTTTGGTTATGCAGGTTTCCCTACAGGGAAATCACTTTAGGATTGAGTGAAATGAGAAAACTGCAATATGAATAAAAACATGACTAGCCACACTGATATTTGCATTTTATTGTATCTATACCTGTATGTATGTTTTTGTGCAAACTTACTACTTTACTTGGATACTGAAGAATAAACTCACAGTGGAGGACTTCTTCATGTACAACATGGCCTTTACTGAACAGTAAGATGGGTGTAATTGTGTTAAAAAATACAGTGTATAAATTATGAGCATTATTCAGTGGCAAGTTGCTAATTAGATTATTTTAAAATCTCTTTTGATCATGGAGAATGTATGTTTGTTAATACACAAGTTAAGGCACTTAAAGCATTTTACTCCTTCAAAACAAGTAGAAAACACACAGGGTCAACTGTTTTCTACATGCTTTAATAGGCACAGCTCTACAGCTGCTAGCAGAGATGATCAGATATTACTTTTTGGGAAAGACTGTTTCCAAAGAGGCTTAAATTAAATGGGGTGATGATGAGGTCAATGGATGAAGGCTTTAAAGTTGTTTTTAATGATTGAGAGATTTAAGATCTTCTCCACTGCCGTGTCTTATCAACCTCAGAGTGAAAGTCAGTTTTTATTACAGGTGTCTAACATTGTGACTCAGCAGTGCATCTATAAAAGTACAGACCTACGGACCATATTTCTGCTGTTGTTTATAGCGTGTTTCAGCTGTGCTTTGTTTTCATTGATTCTCTCCCACACAGACTTTGTGTGTGAGTGCATGCGTGTACACGTGTGTTTGCTTTTTAGTTGTGCTTCTCTGAGCCCTCTGGCTCTACAGGCTTTATTGTTTTACAGCATTTATTGATGTTTATTAAAAAAACAAACCTTTGGGTCGACCCTAGAAAATGTCCCCCTTTTTTACCCCCTGTTTGTGTTATTTTGTACTTTCATCCCCATGGATATCTGTACGGCTTAAGGTCAAGACAGGTAGAGCGGTAGTCCTGAAATTCACTGTTTGTTATTTTGCAAGTTAAACGTAGCTGATAATGTGGTTTTGTAAAGGAGGGCACTTAAATCTAACATGGTTATTAATGTGACAGTGCCAGACTTCAGCTTATTTTGGTGACAGTTGCTGCTTATTTTACAGATCCATTTGATTTAATCCTCAAGGGTGATATGATGTAAAATAAAGCAATCCACTACACTGTCATTTGTCAGTTTTGAGATGACATGTCAATGGTTGAACATGATTAGATGAAGGAGACAGATTAATTTTGCAGACAGATTAATTATTAATATACAGTATAATTATTCTATTCTTTTGACAAATATGTTACAATAACCAATAATGCAAAGCTCATTTAATGTTTCATTAATTCAGTCAGGGAATTAAACTCTCCCACTTCAAACTTATTTTTATCAATCCAGATCCTTAAAAAGGGATTAACACTTGTTAAAGAAGAAGAAAAAAGGGGGAAACAAGATCAACTACATCTGACACATACTGTAATTCATGAAATGTTGAGGTACCAGATCATTATCTTAGTTTTTGGGAATGAAGATTGGGGCTCCCTGCTGTTATCTGACAGCTGACGAAATCTAGATGTAATCTTACATGGAAATCACAAGCACACACACATGCTTGATCTGAGATAAGTTTTAATGGATGAAAAAGTTAATGAAACAAACCCAGAGCTCCACTGGACCCCAAAGATGTATGACTGTACGAAAAAAGACAATTTTATTTTTCAATTATATTTGAACAGTCCTCATTTCTTAGCAACAAATAACGATGGAGTAAAAAAATGCAGTAACTAGAAGCATGTTTTGATCTTAGCGATACTTCTACCAAAGAATTTACAGTGCTACTTTGATGTTATAAACAACTTGGTCAGTAATGAGGAACACTGTTTTATTCTGTCTGAAATAGTTCTGCTTTTAATCCAACACAACTCATAATTAAATTACCACATAGGTCGATTGTAGCATGCACTCCAGAATGACCCAAAGGAGCATTTTCTTATATGCTGCCTCTATTGATTTCCCAAACCATTACAGATCACTGTTTAAAAAAATTATGATTTGGCTTAAAAGCACTTGATTAGGGTAAGAGAAAGATCAGGGTTTTGGTTAAAACGATCGCTTAAAACATGGTATGGGTTTAAGTAACTACTCCCTTAAAATCGGGCAACCTCTGCATCATGGCAGCAGTAAACACCATGACCATCATAGTTATGTTTTTTTTTAAAAAAATATTCTGACTCGTGACACTCTTGGTTGTAAGCGGGAAGCTAAGCGAGCAGGAAGCTAAGCGAGCAGGAAGCTAGCTCCTGCTGTTATGTCAATGTTTTGCCATCTAATCTATCTAGCCATCCACCCAACCCACTAATTCCAATTATGCAAATATGTCACCTTATAGTGACATCATCTGAATTGCATAACTTTTCGGTGCCATAACTAGTACAGCTACTAGACGGAATCTCTCACTCAAGCTTAACTACTTTTTGTTTTTGCCTGCTGAATGTTTGACCTATACTATAATTTTTCTTTTGAGGATGGGCAGTTTTAGTCAGGAGGGTGCTGGAATAACAGTGTTTTAACAAAGTCATTTACCCCAAATGAGTGAACTTTTCATTGTATTTCATTTAGTCATACTAACTGAAAACTGAAATTGACAAATATGCAGAAACTTTTTTAAAGTGATTTCTGGTTTGGGTGATATAGTCTTGTCACTTTCCATATTGAGAGGGATGAACACCCGCTGCAGGTGATTAAATTCCAATTAAAAGTATTGTTTTCAAAAAAGTTGTGATCACATTTTAAATAAAAAAGGAATATAGTCAATTTGGATAGACACATGCTGATTCAGTCTCAGCTCACATCAAATGCACAGATTAGATCTATTTTTACCCAAATGATCTCCCCCTGATATTCACTGCAGTGAGTCGAGTTAATTTTAGACATCTAGTAAAGAAGAGGCCACAGTTTAATGAAGTACCTCAAAAAGATCACAATAACACACAGCTGATTCATGCTAGTTGTGATCCAGCATATTTCAGAGGGGTTTAGACTTGCATTCACCTCTGGTAGATATTCTCGCTTTTTGCTTTCTTTTTTATGTTCTGTCCCCATCATCATCATCTTACCGAGGCACAGCTGGTGGAGTGGTGCAGTAACGGTTTTCAGCACGTAAACTGGCTCTCTGTCCAATGACATGTGGCTCAGTTAGCTTGCCAATACTGGGAAAACACACACACACACACACACACACACACACACACACACACACACACACACACACACACACACACACACACACACACACACACACACACACACACACACACACAAACACTCTAGGTATCGATGGTGCTAATCTAATTAATTACAATATTACAGAACATTTAGACCTGATCAAGCAGTCTTCCTATATTTTATTTTATTTTTCAGTGATCCACTCATTCACACATTTTTAATAAAGTCATGCTAGCTTCTAGCATCCTCGCCACTGTTGCCATTCTCAGGTCGCGTATAAGCGCAGATATTTTGGGTTCAGTTTGTCTGTGTTTCAGGTGGATTACATTATGAAATTACTCTTGTTGTTGCTGTAGTCAAGGTTTTATTGCACTTACAGTAATGTTATGAGTGCAGTTGTCATTTACTTGAATAATGTTATCTTTGCTTCATCTCCACTGTTCTGCGCTGTGTGTGCGGAGGGGCTGAACCCCAACAGAGCAGAGGACAGTAGAGAAACTGGCAAGAGTGTAAATGACAGCAACTCGTAGTAGAGTCTCTCACACTGAGCTGAAATGAAACAAGTGCACATAAATTAGGTAAATAACATAAATCCAATGTTTTCTTTCTTTTAGGGGGATCTGTGTTAAGTATTTCCCAGTCAGCAACACAGAGGGTGACTCAAATTTAGGAACAGTGCCACACAGAGGCTCTCAAATGCAAATGATTATTGATTTCTGAATGAATGGACATTTGACATTATTTTTGGCATTAAAAATGGCGGGGGTTCTCATTGGCTTGTCACTACACAAACACACACACACACACACACACACACACACACACACACACACACACACACACACACACACACACACACACACACACACACACACACACACACACACACAATGGCGCTGAATGGTTAGTTTGGCAGTTAAAGTGGAAGTGTGGATAGACACTGAGTCTCCATATGCAGTAGCTGTTGTTTTCTTGGCAGGTTTGGTTCATCCTGTCACTCCCTTGGACCTTGTCTGACTCTGGCAGTTGGGGTTTCAGGAAAGGCGGGAAAAGCCACCTGTCTGGTTGTAGAGTGTTTATTATACCAGACTCTTATTTATAGATATTTTTATTTAAGGTTGCATAGCACAGAACTAGAAATGGGGTCTCATATTTAATATTGACCATAACAATTTAGTGTACATTTTCTGAAGTCACCAAGAGTCATCCCCAAAATATCATCATGGTATAGATTTTCAAATATCTCTCCCAAAGTATTGTAACACTCTATTTTGTCACAGAGTAAGTTTACAATTTTGATTTTGAGTCTGTTTTTTGTGCGTGTTTTTCAAAATATCTTCTTTTAGGATTTCATAACTAGTCTTGGCTTTTCAACAGTGTAGGCTACTGCAAAGCAACACATCACACCGAAACACCTACCTCAAACAGATTGGTTGCAACTCTAGCAGCTGCACACAATTGCAACATTGTTGCCTACTTGTTGAAATATTCTTCATGGTATGTACTGTGTAGCGCATAGCCATCTGTAAGTTATTTATTTCCCATTTACACCAATGACGTCATGCATATAGGGTTATTTTTTCAGTGAGCAGATAAATGAAAAAAAGACTTATGTCATAGTGTCACAGTGGGTTTATTTAACCACATCAAAATAACATAACATCTGTCTGTGAGGCTCACTCTGTCTTTTTTTAAAACACTTTGTCCATCTCTGTTTTTCTTTTGCACTGTCTTGACTCTGTCTCCTCTTCACTCCCTCTCATCTTTCTCTACTTTGTTAATATTCCTCTCTTTTTGCCTCCTTCTTTCTTCCCTTCTTTCCTTCCTTCCTTCCTGAGGGAAGGGGAGATTTAAACTTTCAACAAAAGACACAAGGAGAAGAACTTTCCAGAAACATTTGAAGTTTTTTTCCCCCCTTCTCTGTTCTGAGAAATGTCATCCATACCCAAGCAACGGTTTCAAAAGAAGCAGAAAGTAGCTGACTAAAGCCATACAATGCCCACGGCTCCCTCTAGCTCCTCCAAATCCTTGTATTGTTGCTGTGGTTATTTGTGTTGCTTCTTCCTCTGGGCCCCTCCAGGGTTTTGGTTTATCTCCGCTCACTGCTGAGGTCTTGTCAGAAAATGAGGGCAGGGCTGCCGTTTTGGCCTCAGGTCAACTTGCAACTCACAAAAGTTCATATTTAGTTTGAAATAAACACAGCTAATGACAAACTTGTCAATTAGTTCTAATTTTGTGTTGTTGTTGTTTTTTTGACTTTGTGGTATTGTAGCATCTGCAGTGTTCTACTGTAGTCACATCCTGCTCTCACAAGTAAAACAAAACTATGGGCCTGATTGACTAAAGGTTTACGTGTGTAGAAACGTGTGCAAACTTGACATCACCCACAAAAAATGTGCAAGCTGATCTACTAACGCAGCACACTGAGGCTTGCGTCTTTCAACGGTGCAAGATAATACGCGCTGTCCATTTAGTATGTTTGCCATAATGAATATGTAATATGGGGCGTTTCAACCCCAGTGTGCAAAATACAGGGAGGAGAAAATGCAAAATATGTTATTTAGCACACGCATTGTGATTTACCAAACCTGAAGGTATTTTTTCTGACGGAAACTGTGTCTATAAATAATACCTTTTGAAGGGCAGGTATTAACCGGCTGCGCACTGCGCACAGATGACTGCTGTTACTGTAGAGAGGAGGAGACGGAGGCACAATGACAGAATACGCACAGGATGGATTTTTTCTACCCGTGTTAATATTTTTGAAGTGGAATATTTATGGTTTTTCTAACAGCATTGACTTTTTCACAACCACTCTCCCATATGTCGGGTTTTCTGGTAATATTTGTTTTGTTATAACTCAATATATTTGTTAACCTCTTCCACTAGAACCTGATCACATTTCATTTTGCGCTTGCAGCTTTCTGCTCGTCCAAACTCTTAATTAAGACGGGCAAAACCCTCATTTAAATACTGCTGTCTCCACCCTGTTGCACCTGTTTTCATTTACGCAGTTATTCTTAGTAGATCACCCGCAAAACGCACGCAAACGAAATTTCAATTGCACTGTGCACGCAATTTAGTACACTTTATTTGAGATCTTAGTAAATCAGGCCCTATAGGTCTTGAATTCAGGCTGTCAAAAAACACCTTTAGTTATATTTACACCATCTTGAACTACTAGTAAGTGATGCAATTCAGATGACATCAGTATAAGGTGACTTGAAAAGTTGAATTTGGCTTATTATAAGTAGGAGGCAGGTTGGATGGATGGCTAGATAGTTAGATGGCAAAAAAATGGCCCCTACACTTGTTCACTTGTCCACAAAAGTCAGACCTTAACAACAACATTGTCAGACTATAAAACATAATTATTTTTTAGCAGTGATTTGTTACAGTTTTGAAGCAGCATATTACGATCCAATGGGATCTGGAGTGCAGGTACAATCGACTTATATAGTCTGGTTATCTTCCATCATCATGAGTGAAAACACTCATGTTGTTGTTTTGGGAAGTATCAGAAATGGAGTTATTCTGTTTGTTTTGAGAGGTGTTGGTAGTCAGCAATTGTAGACTTCAGCAGCAAGACCAATGCCTCAAACAGTCAGTCTTATGTGAATAAAGATTTTTTCTTTCTACGGTATGCTTTCAGAAAGCAGTATCTGTTCAATGGACTATAAGTTCTCACCTTAACTTTCATTCCGAAATCATATCTTGCAAAATAAATATAAATACAAAACCTGCAGTGGGCCATTGTGCATGTGATCCCTTCCTGGTACCAGCGTCTGATGTATTAACCCTGATTTAATGAAAAATATCTATCACGAATAGAAATATGATCATTAATATTTATTATCTTTAAACGGGCCAGAGCTAGCAATTGAGAGAACAGCGCTGTTAAGTTTAAGAGCTAGAGAGCAAACGTTGTGTCACTCTTCATTTAATCCTCAGCTAAAACACACCTATGTTGCAGGATTCGAGGGAAAAGAGAAGTACTCACCTTCCCAGAATAATTTCCTGCACATTGTGCTGTCGGAGGGTCAAGTTTAAGTCCCTTAAGCTTTGAGTTCCATCACTTTTGGTCTTTAGAGCTGAGAAGGGGATGTGTGTCCAATGAATTATTTACAGAGCACAGAGTTAAGATAACAAAATGCTTCAGAGTTTCAGACTGGCTGGTGCCATCAGGGTTATACAGACTTTGTACTGACCTGGGCATCACAAGAGAGAAAAAAATCTGAATCTCAATATCATATCATGGATTGTCTTATAGTGTTGTACCTACCTAACTCTGCTAGATCGTTTCAATTTCATTTGCTCAGGCTTTAAGATATCTGCGTCTGGGATTTTTGCTGGAGCAACAGGGGTGTTGTGTCATATATTTACTGTAATTTGTCCATTTTTTGATATCACAACATTTTCATTCACCTCCATTATATTGTTGTGCTTGCAGAAAATGTAGAGACATACTGTATCTCAAAATAATTTAATACAACTCAAAACCACAATTGAAAAAATGTTGTTTTAGTTATAGTTTCACACGTAATTAAGTTAAATGACCATTTAAAACCTTTTATTGAACTGCTTTAGCCCTTTATTCCGTTCTAATTCGATTCTAGTTATTTATACTCTCACAATTTATAGTATATTTAATTGCCAGTACTAGTCGCAGAAGGGATTATGGTAATGGTAGTAGAGATAATGGTTGAGAAGTATTATTATCACTTTAACGACTTTAAGTATTGCTCAGCAAAATGCTTAAGAGTTTCAATAGTGTTTAGTCGATAGGATTGGAGGGTTAATGAAAGACAGTCACTACTTTACAAAAAGAGTTAAATTAAAAAGGTGTCTAAACTTGAAAGTACTATTTCAGGTTAGGGTTCCCCTCCTTTCTCTTCAGTCAGCACTCTAAACAACACCCTCTAATCTGTGGAAACAAAACAGAATGTATTCAGGTTTTGTAGAAAGTGTTGAAACCAATTTGCTTGTAGAAAATCAATCAAGGCAGATTTACTGTTTCCCCCATGTCAGATGTATAGAATTGGTTAAAACACCCAGATACATACACGCACCAACACACATCCAGACGTCTCAGAGGTCTGCTTAAGTGGACATTTAATCATCAAGGACCTTTTCCTGCTGGCTGCTCCATTGAGTGGGACACACACACACACACACACACACACACACACACACACACACACACACACACACACACACACACACACACACACACACACACACACACACACACACACTCGTGTGGCAGAGTATTGATTCACAGTGTTGTTCTTTTGCTGTTGGTTAAACAAGACAGTAATAATGGAGCAACATTGTTTAGTCTGCTTATTGTACTGTGACTGGCCAATTGATTGTTGTCTTTTTCTTCAATTTGTGTGTGCGTGTGTGTGTGTGTGTGTGTGTGTATAGACATGTGATTGTGACTACCTGAACGAGCGTTGTCATGGGTCTTTAGGTGTGTGTTGGTAGCTGTAGCCTTGAGAAAATATTGGTGGCAGGAAAGATTTCGAAAGATTTCATATCTAAATAGCTCACTCATGTATCTGATTCTCAAAATAGAGAAAATAGAGTTGCTTTTATAGCTACAATTGGAGTCAAAAGAATTCTTAGCAAAGTCAACGCTGATCTATACATTTCAGAACTAATTAGTCCAGAGCTATGTCTTGATATATATATATATATATATATATATATATATATATATATATATATATATATATATATATATAAGTTTCCAGGATTACTTAAGGTTTGAAGTTTTCATGTACAAGTTACATGTTTTCATCTGCACCACATGCTGCAAAACACAATGTAGTGCTGAAGTATAGCTTTAATAAGTTAATAAATCTGCCTTGCACTTTAGTCTTATAATGTTATTAACTTTGAAGTGCTATCCTGTAGGCTTCAAAGAATTCATTGAGCTCTGCGCATTTCCATTTATTACAAGCTGTTTTGATATTACACAGGGTTATGCCATCTAAAAATTTCCATGCCTAAAGCCTTACAAGCAGCCATGAATAATTCATGGGCTTTAATATTGAAATTGGTCATTTGTTTCCATGCTAAAGCTTTGTGAAAGGAGACTTATAGAATACTTTGGTAGCCAATAATGAATCATCAAGATGTTTTGAATTGACATCGAGAGCATCTAATATTAGGTATGTTTTATTATAATGAACAGAGATTTAAAAGCACCTCAGACATCTCAGCACTCCCCACATCTCCGGCTCAGCGGTTGAATTGGTCTCTCTGAGACTCGCTAAGGGAGATGCTTGGTCTGCATTTTCTGGTCTATCATTAAAGCACTTCCCGGTTTTCTGGAAACACACATGTGTGGTCATACACACACGTACACATTTAGGACATGCATGTGTAATAATGTATGCTGCTTGCATACACACACTTTTGGTATGCATAGACTTGAACAGACATTTACAGCTTAATGACCGCTTGCTGAAAATGATTACTGACCTTCTTCAGAGTCAAGCGGTTGTCTATTAAATGGAAATTAGTGACTTACAGCTTTTTCAAAACTATGAACAAACTCTTTTTATCACTTTTATAATAATTATTACAAATCAACAGTGTGATTTCCTCTAAAGAGAAAATATTTTGTAATTGCTGCATACCATAGTAGTTTAATAGTTCAGTTTTTAAATCATATATTAATTCCTTTGATTTAGGAGTAAAAATGTACTACTGATACAAATAATTAGCTACAGGCAGAGTCAACTTTTTGTTCATTTTGTAGCTTCAGCTATTTGGGATGTGGCGCCGGTCTTTTTCTTTTGCACTTGCTCAGTGTCATGTTCTCACTGTCTTTCTTTCTTTATTTCCACTGTTTCAGCGTTTTCTCTCCTTCAGTTATAAAGGCCAGATGCGCTGTCCCTAGGGGGAGCAGGATGTGTTTATGTGTGCATGTGAGAGAGGGAGAGAGAGTTCAAGAGACTGTGAATATGCAGAAGTGTCTGAGAGAGAGAAAGATAGTGAGACGCAGAGATTGTATGAGAAATGGATTGTGTGCGATTGTGTGTGCATGTTTGTGTGTGTACCACCGTTCTTCAGGCTCTCTAATTGGGACATTGGTTCTGTCTGTGCTGTGCACCAACTATTTTGATGTAAGTCCCACATGAGCATCGCTGTAAATCTTGATAATGGTATTAAGCTTGTCGAGTCCGTCTGGGACTTGAGCCTGCAGTGTGTACATGCATGCAGACATACACACACTCTTTCTCTCTCTCTCACACACACACACACACACACACACACACACACACACACACACACACACACACACACACACACACACACACACACACACACACACACACACACACACACACACACACACACACACACACACACATTCACACACACATACAGGCAGAGTGGTGTGAGCACTACTTATTAATAAAGGAGAGATTCAAAGGTGAATACACACTGTTGTCCAAACTCTGCCCATTACAGTAGCACAGACAGACCTCTGTGGTACTTAAGACAGCTTATTACCTGGTGTAAATGTATTTCAGAGAGCTTTTGGGAGATGTGTGCATATATGTATATACACATACACACACATATCGCACTGAAAGAAATGCAAAATATGCTATGCATTAAGTTACGTTCAAAGAGAGGGGCTTTATGAAAATCAAAGTACTGGAATTGTAATGCATCAGCACATCCTAGACATATTTGGGGTGAAAGGAAGGCACTTCAGCAGCCAGCAGCTAATTAAATGTGCAGGAAAAAAATGATGTGATGGTCAGATATAAAGTGAGACAGTATTCTATGCTATAGAGTTAGTTATACATGAAGCACTGAAATTGTTACACTACCACAGCAGATTTCAGACATATTGAGGCTAGCAGGAGACATCATTTTATTTGAAGCTTCTGCTCTTCCAACTCAGCGTGATGGTTTTGTACTTTTTGGGGAGACAGATTGTCCGTAAGGCTGTGATAGTGGTGACTATTTTCAGTGACCTGCAAAAAGAGAAATAATTGGGTTCAGAGCTGTTTTACAAATCCTGTAAAACAAGCAATGATGCAGTGAAACAAGTTCATCTGCATTGAAAAGCAGTGAAATACACCATCCACCTGGCTGATTACTTACCTTGTGGATGTTTTTGCCTGCCATGAATGCACACTACAGCTTGTAGTCAAACTGTCTGATTTAAGCTTATTTCAAGACATCTTTAGTCAAATTATATTAGGTACTAGAAGGCAATGTGGCTCGTGCACGTCTTTGATGTTAATGCAAATGTTTTCAGCGTGTTTACTTTAAGGAAGTGAAATTACCTCACAGCAAGCTCCTTGATTTGTTTTGTTGATTTGAAACAAGTCATGCCATGATAGGTGAATTTTTCAGACTCCAGGGAAATTATCTCCCAACAACGGAACATAATTTGCCTTAATACTGTGTGATATGTATCATAAGTCTGTAAAAACCACACACATAGACACACACCATTTTGCGGTGCATTTCAAATGGCATGTAGACTGTTTTGCTGAAACAGTATCGGCAGTCCATCCTCTTGACTCGCTGCAAATGCAAATGTTGTACCAGCCAAGTGCTGTAAAAGCTAATGAGAGTAATGGGGTCTAGTGTACTCAGTGATGGGCTCGACATAAAGGGAATACGTGGGGGTTAGGCGCACTGTAATATATGGGGATAGATGCCTGCAGCTGTTCGCGCTGGCTCAGGCTCAGTTTATGTCTCCATCTCTCAGAGCAGATGGAAAATATTATGATGCCGATGATGAGGGAGACGGAGAAAAGTGAGACACGCAGACTACAGGAGAATGAATAAGATAAATACTGACAATAGAGAAAGAAAAACACCAAGAAGGCTAAATTCCTTTCACATTGAATTCTCTATAATCCGTCTCCTTAACAAATTGTCTGAGAGTTTAGAGTTTGTTAGGGGAAACTAGGGGGAATTTAATCGGCGTGACACTAGCAGGGGAATCTAATAAGGGAGACACCAGTGGGGCTTGTTTAATGATTTTCTCCCTTCGCCTTTTTCAATTAGAGTACCTTGCTGTGATCTCTGCTGAGTCTGTGTCTGTTTTTTTCTCTTTTTTTCTTTTTGTAGTTCCCTCACTCTGTCCGAGTCAATTTTTCTCTCTGTCTACCTGTCTCGCTGCTGCTCTTGGACTGTCTCGGTTGGGCTGTTTACCTTCTGGTTGTTGGGATCTCTCGTTCTCTTGCATACAAATTCCTATTTCTTAATGCATGCTCATTGCAGTGACTACTTTGATGTAGTATGTGGGTGATCATAAACTACAGTAATAATCTATTTAGTTTGTAAACTCCCGCAGTGACAGGATTAGGACTAGTACAATAAATTGTAGGGCATGAAGAAGCTGTTATCACACCTCTATGGGCATTCAGACCAAAAATAGCATTGTTAAAACATTTCAAGAGGTGCACTGGTGTGTGTGTGTTGTGACTGCAGCTACTGTGGAGTACATACAACACAGGAAGTCCAGCTTGATTAATTACATCCCTGATTTTGAAAGTGCATCAGATGCCAAAATATTCAGTGGTCTACTAATACTCTGATACACTGGATCAGTATATCTACTGATACTGATCTTGCTAAGCTGATTGAGTATCATTTGACTGTTGTCACAGCAAATTCCTTACCTCATTTACCAGCACAATTCTGACGAGTTCCACAGAGTGAGGAACACAGATTTTAAATCCTGGAAAAATGGGAATATGTACGTGAACTTATTTGATTAGTCAGTGGAGTATGTTAGGGCAAAAGTTGAATAATGCTCACCTTATTTGCAGGATAACCTGCAGTTTTTTTGTTTTTTTACCAAGTCTGAAAGTGAGAAATTAGAGGGCTTCATTTTTGTTGGCATGTGATTAATATTGCTATAAACACAGCTTTACTCAAATGACAAATCTATGGTTGCAATTTCCTCTACATAAGAAGAAGAAAGCAGCAGCGGTCTGCTTCTGTATCTAACACTACCATTGTTTATGTTCTTGTTTTTTATTACTTCATAATGATGAACAGGCTTGACCACTTATAGCAAATGGATCCACAGATTTTGCTGGAAAGGTTACATCCTGTTAGCTTATGAGGGCCGCTGTGTTTATGATTGGACATTACTGTTATCCAACATACCTGTATGTTTGACTAGTCTACACCTCAGAGAGTGTGTTGTTCACAGTATGCAAAGCATTACAAATACTTAAATAACTTAAAACTGATGGAATGACTTCAATGAAAGGAAATGAAATGATTAAAGAATGATTTGAGCTCTCCTGACCTTCTGACAGTCAGTAGGTCACATTACTTCTGACCCATTAGCTAACTGGTACTCTAGCTCTGATCTACCCCAGCAACATGCCCCCACCCCTCACTCCTCTTTCTTTTTCTCTCTCTCTGTCACTTTCTTTCTCCCTCTCTCTCCATATGTCCTACATGTCCTGCAGATGTGTCATACTTCCATGTCTGGACTGTCGGAGACGTTTATGTCTTCATTCTCTTACCGTGGGTGACAAGGCACTCCGTTACCCCGAGTGACAGGGCATTCCGTTACCTCTGGTGGCAGGGCATTCCGTTTCCCCTGGTGACAGGACATTCCATTGCCCACAGTGACAGGGCTGGGAGTCATCAGGCTTTCAACCAAGAGCACAGAGCTGCTATGGCATGTGCAGAGAAGAGACATGGGCATGCCAGGGGTGACTTTCTGTGTGTGTTTGTGTGAGATAACGTGTGCGTGCTTGTGGGGTGTAATTTTGTGACTGTGCTAAATTGCACTAGTATACAGTGATTGCATATACGAGTAAACATTTGGTGGCAAGAATAAAGGATAAAATCAAGTGTGTGTGTGTGTGTGTGTGTGTGTGTGTGTGTGTGTGTGTGTGTGTGTGTGTGTGTGTGTGTGTGTTCCTAGAGAAACGAGGAGGAAAGGGCGATGGGGAACGGTTGCTCTAGGAAAGAGACTAAAAGGGCAGCGAAGGGTGAAGGAGGATGCACTCCTCAGAGGAGAGCAGCACTGCATGACTGTCTACTGCCCTAAATCTCAAATCATTTCCCTAATTTATTCTCTTAACCTGCTGTGTTTGTCTTAAGACAAAATGTCATTCAATTAGTTGTGTAGCTGCTGACTACTTCACTTCTACCAAACTATTATTAGCTGATAGTGGACACTGAGCCCAAGTAGATAGGAAGCAACGGGCAGAAAGAGAGTGACACATTTAAAATTGTAATACTCTAAAATAATTGCTGGTAGAGATGACAATTAGTGTGAGTGAGCTGTAGAGTTTGCAGACAGTTGTACTCCATGGCCAGCCTCGCAGTGGGAGGGCAGTAATAAATCAGAAATTGGATCCCTGGGCCACAGCACACACACAGACACACACAGACACACATATGCAATTTCCATCTACCTGCCCTTAACCTAACGACTTCATCCAAAATGTCAACACACAGGTCACTTCCTCTTAGGTTTGCATGTTTAGATTTACTTTTTGTTTTTTTCAGTGGTGCGTTGAGTAACTTTTCTCACATACAAAAAGTGTTTTCAACCCTTCATCTTCACTCAGTAGGATGATAAAAGCTACTAGTAAGTGACTTGTGTAACTGTAAGCTGATCAAGCTGCATGATTTTCGAGTTAAATTAGATTAGTATGAAGGCAACCATCGTTTGATTTGAAATCGAGAAAGAAAGAAAATGCAAATGAAAGGCAGACAAAGGTTGTCAAGGAGTAAGACAGGCAGAGCTCATCAGTCAGACACAGACAGACAGACAGACAGACAGGGGAAAACAATGCAAAAAGAAACAGCTTATTGCATTCTACATTTTCACTTGAAAAGGAAGGCATCATAAAACTAGAAACCATTAGCAGCCATTAGGCTGGTGTCAGTCAGCAGCAGAATAACAACCCAGCAGTAAGGAGGCAAATGGTCGCCGGAACTGAAGCTGCTTGGATGGAAGAAATTCAACTTTTAGCTGGCTGGACTGTAATGCCCTACCAACGTCTCGTATCAGCTTTCCACTGTTACACAAAGACACACACACACACACACACATTTATGGATGTCAGCATGCACTGCACACATTCTCTCTGTTTCTGCCTTGTTCTCAATGTTATATCTTCTTAATGTCTCTCTTATACAATACTGTATTTACGAGGACAGTTACTGATTATATTCAACTTAATCTTATCTTAATCTTTCTTTTATCCATTCATAATTACACCAGTGTCTTAAACTATTCTTTAAGACATACAAAGGATTTTGCTCTTCTTGCAATTCTAGGGAACACAGGTATAGAATGTAAAGTATCTATGTGAATGGGGTTTTTCTACCAGAACACACACACACACACACACACACACATACACACACACACACACACACACACACACACACACGCACACACACACACACACACACACACACACACACACACACACACACACACACACACACACAGACTCTTTGTGGGATATACCAGGATTCTTTTCGTTTTGAGTTTCACCAAAAATGGCTAATTTGTTTCCTGGGCATATGTCATATATTCAACAGCAGGAAAGAGGTATCAGCTTACAGGAGACACAGTCACAGATGCTTAAACACGCACACATACAGTCTTACTGTCAATCCTATAACTAGTTAGAATTACTGGGTTTGGAAATAGATTGCCTATGTGCTCCTATGTTCCTAGTATTTAGTTTTAAGTGCAGTTCTTACTTTTAATTTATTTTCCACATAGAACAAAAGGTCCTATTCATTTGTGTGCATGAAATGGATTTTTTGGGAAAATGACACCTCGTGTGAGAGGGGAATAATTTTGGCAGTATTAATCAATCTGACGTCTCACCCTCTTGTACCTCGTCTGCTCCCCGAAATGTAAAACAGTTTGGTAAAACAGTCAATCTGCCGAGTTGGCCTTTCCTTCATCTTTGTCTCTCCTTTTTCACCATCCTGCTCCTTTTCTGTCCCTCCCACCACCCCATGTAAAGGAAACAGTTTAGGGAACAGTTAGTCAATCGGACCACTCCGTCCCGCAGAGGGAGTGCAGAATAACGAGCACTGCCGGTGGATAATGGCCATGATTTAGCTCCCCAGTCAAAAGGTTACACTGCTCTTGCTCCAGAATGAATGGATGTAATAAGATACCCCTTGGATAAGTAAGTCTCACATGAACTGCAGTGCTGTTGAACCCCAAAAGCCTACTTGTAACAGTTATTTTCAGTTTTAAAGGGGAAGCAAAGTTCTTTCCGGAAAGGAAAGGAATATGTTTTATTGAAAGAAATACAGTTATTGAGAGATCGTACATGGTACAAATACATGGTGATGGATGCTGAAATTAAAGGGGAAATAACAAGTGCTATTCCCATTATATTGACATACAAAGAAGGAGATAGGGAACCATTGGCCTGATGTTATGTCCGCCCTGGGAAGCATAGAGGAGGTCAGGGAAAGAAAGTGGGTTGATTTCTATCTCACAGCTGCTGTTAAAAATTCTGCACATGAAGCCAGTTCTTCAGTCAGTCAGCGAGTCAGTGAGTAGGGCAGTCAGTAAATCTAACAGTTGGATGTTGTGAGAAGTTTCTGATAGGAGACATCCGTCCACCCGCACACAAACATTAACACACACAAATACACATACAAACCACACACACACCATGTCAATAAAGTTAGAGGGAGCAGCAGTAATCAAGGATTGATTCCATACAACCCTCAAGCTCTTAGCTACATTTTACAAGTGTTTGCAAGTGTTTGTTGTCCACATATTGATTTGATTAGTTATTTGTTTGTGTTCCTGCTTGTGCACGTGAGCGTGTATAGGCTTACATGTTGTGTGTTTCCGTAAGTGTAACTGCCTGTGTGTGTTTGTGTAGCTGTTGACATGCGGTAGTGATTACATGTATATTTCCAGTGCTTGAGTGCTGGAGTTGGCTATTTGAAACACATGTTTTCTTTGTTCCTCTGTTGGCTACTGTGGAAGCTGAGAGGGTGGTATACACACCCACACACAAACACTGAGGCAGGGTGGTAACGTGCTACTGAGTCAACACTAATTAATGCCATATTGTATGTTTTCAAGCCAACTTTTCCATTCTGATTTTTTTTTTTACTTTCCTACTGTGGCTCTTTGCCATGTAGAAAACCATTAGTACTGAATTTGTCGCTGATGCTTAGAAAATAAAGAAAAAAATGAAACCAGACAAGAGGGTCAATCAATAAATGAATCTAACATTTTTAGTGGAAAGTAACAAATAAGACAGGTCAATAGGTTTAATTGATTGGGAGATTCTTGTTAACTCCCAGCTTTTCTCTTGCTTCTTTGAAATCACACACAATTACAAAAACAACAACAACAACAACAACAAAAACTTGTTTAAAGATTGTGGATTAAGCACTTAACGGTCTGGTCACACCAGAACGTGGCACAGTGAAATTCATCAGGGTGTCTTTGCAAAAGAATGGATGATGTATTGATGACTCACAGGGCTAGTTTGATAAATACTGCAGCTGGCAAGCTAACTGCTTACACATTAGCTAGCCAGGATAGCTAGTCACCACCTAGCACTAGTAACAATAGCTCCCCAAGATTATTGCCATTCTCTCTGTTTACGGCGTGTACCTAATTTCATTCCATGCAGACTTAAGCTTGATTTATACTTCTGCGTCACGTCGACGGCGTAGCTACGTGTAGCCTGACGTGCACCTCCAAAAAATCCTAACTACGCGTCATGGCAACGTGGACCGCAAGGGCTGTGATTGGTCCGCTCAAAACGTCAGTTCCTCCGGCAGTTGCTTTTTCCGTTTTTTTTCTACAGACCACCTCAGCAAATGTATTTTCTGTCGCCTGCGCCTCAACATTAGCAATAAAATCATTTGCTCTTCAATATCGATGAGCTCCAACCCCAAATACACCCGCTCTACCTCGGTCGCCATTGTCTACTGTGACCAGAAGATAAACAAGGATACGGATACCACACACACACACACACACCCCCTAGCGGCATGGCGGTGAATTGCAGAGCAATGCGTTCCTTCGACGCAGAACTTCGAAAGGTGCACGACGGCGTCCGATAACCGGCATAGCTACGCCGTCGTTCCGGCACAGAAGCATAAATCAGGATTTACATTAAGATAGGAGAAAAAAATCAAAGAGTGAACAAGCTTTCCAGTGCTTGCTAACTGTGAGTTACAAGAAGTCAATAAGTTTCAAAAGGTACAGTAGTACCACTGACTTAAAGCAAATAGAAGTAGCTACAATAACCTCCTCGATTTTGGTTTCACCAGTCAAAAGTTAATACTGTCAAGACAGCAGTTGGCCAATAGTGCAAACTCGCTGTCCAAACTTCACTGTGGAACTTGAAGATGACATTTTCAGAGGTAGGAGAGCTAGATATGACACCACCACTCATCCTTGTTGCCATTTTTTCTCAGTAACCAATCATGACACTGAAAATAAATAAATACGCTCCTGCAGGCTAAACAAAGCTTTCCCCCTGCTTGTGAATCCACTAATTGTGCCAGTTTTATTAGAATCCATTGATTTTGCTGTTAATTTTAAATGGGGGATTTGACAGTTTATTTCTTTGCCATTTTTCTGTCAATCACGGTCATTCTCTCAGCAACTATTTTGTCTGAAGCACTAAGTATTTCAGCTTTTCTTCATTATTGTATCTCATATTTGATTATCTCTGTACATTTGTAAACCTATCTCTCTTTCCTCAATTTTAATTAGTTTGTGAGTGTGTTTGTGAGCATGGGTGGATAAACATCTGCCCATTTGTCAGTCATTGTCAATACGATTACAGTACAGTCCTTGTTTATCTGGCATGTTTATGTATGTGTGTTGTATGTCAGAAGAGGAGAGGTGGTTAGCATTCAAATGGGCAGACAGCACTGAACCAATTAGTCGAACTCTGTCTTTCCTTCTATCTCTCCTTGGCATTTCTCTTCTTCATTTCTTCCTGCTCCTCTCCTTGTCTCTTGGTCTCTTGGTCTCTTCATGTCTCTCATCCCTGTACTGTGAAGAAACCACCTTCTTCTTCCCTCTTTCTTTCTTTCTTTGGACAACATTAGATACCCACCATTTAGACAAAATCCACCCTTCTGATTTTAAAACTCACAATAATAAAATAGCTGATCTATCCTATCCTGTCCTGTCCTGTCCTGTCCTGTCCTATCCTGTCTTATCCTGTCCCTAAACAAAAATTGTCACTGAGTTAAGCAAGCCTATGTCTAAGAAAACATGCAATGAAGCCACCCTGTCAGACAAGCTTGTTCTGAAGAACAAAAAAAGAAAACAGGGTGCCAGTTGCATTTGTATGTTTCAGCACTGAGGATAGCACGCAGCACTCTATGTCCATCGATTGACAGATCAGCACCACTGCCAACAGACAGCGACAGGCCAGGTGCACTGTCTCAGTACCAAGTCTTACATGGGAATACAACACTATACAAGGCCTATACAACATAAAAAGACACTGCAACCTATATGACTATAATGCCTATTTATATACTAACTAGACAGTCTACAACACCACAGATAGTGATACAAACAGATTCTGGATGTGGTAAGCCAGATGTTTAACAGCAGGTAATCTAACGTTTCTGACTGTTTTCTTTATAACTAAAATATAAGTTAATAAAGACTCCCTGCTCAGCCTGCTCTAGTTTGGTGTAGTCCATTTATGTACACCATCTTCTATAGAACAAAATGATGGTTGCCCACTTTTCCCCCTTTGCCCCTGTGGTCACTCTGCTTATCACCTACTCTCATAACACAATTCAAAGCACAGGGGACTCAAATGGTAGTTTTTCAAGACCTGTAGATTCTTAGACTCTGAAACACTTGTTGAAACTAGTTTATTTTTATTTTACAGATACTGAGTGACGAACTGCATGTGTAGAGTTTTTTCTGAGTGGATCTCGACTTTTATGAATTGAACTCCTCACTTGAAGGCTCACCTTTACTTTCTGGCAATCTCTCTTTATTCAGTCCTCTCTTCTACTGACACTTCCTTTTCAGCACTAACCGTTGTAAAAATAATGTAGAATGGTATTCCTTTCTTGCCAGGGTTTCTTTTGGAGAAACAAAATGTCTATGTGGGGTTGTATGCACGTGTGCATGTGTGCGTGCACACCAGCAAGCATGCTGAGGTGACACTGTCTTTGTGAGTTTGTCTTCATGCACGCATTAACCTGTTTAATATATACTCGGGAGTATGTATGCATGCACACGTACTGTTTATATACTGTACTGTATTATTTACCACCAAACAGAAGTTGGCTGTCCAATTATTAGGTCTGTTTTTAAAGTCTGCAGCTTACAATGTAGCTTTCAGACTAGATACATACATGCATACATATACACAACAATGCAAAGTTGGTATTTCTTCATCAGTTACTTGTACAACCCTGACATCCAGCTGGCTCCAGTCAGATGATTGACATGTGAGACAGCCAATTATAAAAGGCAGGGACATAAACTAAACATGTAGCAGCAGGGCGTTCGTGTTGGTCCATGAATAAAACATTAGATAACCGGCTTATGGTTTCATTTGGATTCTGTTTCACGTTTGTTTGTTGCTGCATGTTGTTGGCTGACTGACAAAATTGGGGGAAAGTGTCAGGTATTGGTGTGGGCGTATGTGTGTTTACACCAAATGCCAGACACTGAAGCATGGCAAAAATGAATGCCAAAATGTCACAATAAACCTACTAAAAAGTTCCTCTGAGGAGTCCTCAAGCGTTTTTTTTTCCTGAACATTTGGACAGAGCACGACTCTGTGGTTGCTTTTTGCAAAAATAACAAAACTGCAGGCACTTCACATGATTACATGACTGTGTTTGAATCCAATGTGTTATTTGGAAAAAAATGTGGCTTCTGTATTTTTTCGTAAATAATCGGGTAGGTTTGCTGTAGTAGAGTGTAGTGATTGGGCAAAATGTGATTTCTTACGACACTTGATGTTGAGGGTGGTTTTTTTTGTTTTTTTTAACACTCTAACACCTCTGGATGAATTGTAACTTTAGTTTATAATGTAGCTCTGAAGAGAAGAATCATCTGGGGAGCTCTGTTAACTGAGAGCTAAAGCAAGGGAAAGAATGTGAAGTAGGAATGTGAGGCGGCCTGGGAGTGCTGAGCCACAAACCACAGGGTGACCAAGAGGATGGCAAACCCTCTTTTATTCTCTCTCGCTCTCCCTCTCTCTCCAGCTCTCTCTTACTCTCTCTCTGTCATCATCTCTCTCTCTCACGACCCTCTCAGCTTCCCAGGCTATTGAAAGATGGGACCCAGTGCTCAGATGGCAGCACTTAGTCAGGACAGTTGCCCATTTGAAAGTGTAACTCCACCCTACAGGCAGAACCAGGCTGGAGTGCCTACACAGAATGGACTTTAAACAATTTTAGGTTTCTGCCCTCAGGTTGCTTTTATAAAGGACAAACGCTGCTGTCTGAGACCCACATAATCCATGGTCAACCTTTACAGGGGACAAAAACTCAGGCACAAGCAGGCTTGAACACAGATATGTGTGAGGACACAAGCTTGTTTAATTTGGGGCAGCAGAAGCCTTGAGGCTACAGAGATTTTTTTCTTTTTTTTCTCTTTTTTTTTTGTAGGAAATCGCCACTGATTCAACCGCATGAACCAGGGAAAATAAATTTTGGGAATATGAAAATGTTTCTTTCCATAGGTACACTTAAGAGAGCCCCTCAGTCATTTATTCCTCAAATTTACTCAGTTGCTGATGTAGCACTTTTGTTATGTGTGTGCTTGCACTCTATCCTCGATGCAGCACACGCTGCAGAAGAAAAATCATTATGTAAAACTTTTTCCATTTCATTTATTCCTTTATCGCATGTAACAAATCACGCAAAGAAATAGGGATTGATGGATAAATGGAGGGAGGCCAAATGGGGTCTGTAATACTTTCCTAAATGCAGTTTGAGAGTAATGAACACTTCTGTTTTAAAAAAAACTAAACAAAAAAAAAAAAAATAGAAAGAGAGAGGGAGAGGAAAAAACACTGTAATTTAGTGTTTTCTTGATACCTCACATTCTAACATAGATATATATATATATATATATATATATATATATATATATATATATATATATATATATATATATAATTATTATTTTCTTTATAAATCTATTTTATTTTCTTCTTGGATTAAAACAGCAGTGACATAATCCCCCACATATGTAATTCCCTTATTTTATCATAACATAAACATGTAAATATATCCTATAGTATCCTGGAAAATTTATATCTCACGTCTCCCATGGTCTCCTCTCCTTTTCCTGTTCTTGCTTTCTCTTTTATATTTTATTATTTCCTCATCTGCCCGTCTCTCTGCCTGATCCCCATTTGCTCTTTTTCTCAGTAGCTTCCCTGCCTGACTCTGACTTTTAGCTTTGTTTCCAGATGTTTGGTCTTTTTGACTTTGCTGTAATCTAAACTGTGACTTTTCTATGCACCCGTGGAGATAAAGACAATGAGTTTGCGGCTTAATCTGTATTTTATTAGACTCTCTTGTTGTCACATCTCTCTTGGCTTTTTGTGCATCATTTGTGACAATGCAGCAAATATGATTGCAATGCCATCAACTTTTTTTCAAATTTGTTACTGTCCCCTCTTCTCCTTCTATTCTCATTCTGGTAGTTTGGTATTCACCTCCATGAACTTGTGATTTCTCGTTCCTTTTCATGTAATAATGTGGTAGTCAATTCACAGTGAGATCCCAGCAACTGAATTTATTCTAAATCTTCATGTTAGGGGTAGAAAGGCCAACAAACTTGTGGCTGTCATTTCTCATCAGGGTGAAGCTTTGTGATAAGTTGACAGCTGTATATTGTACAGATCATTTTCTCTGAAGCACTTTCTGAGTTCTGTCACTCTCAGTAAGTCAGAATATAAATACAATAAAATCCACTGTGTTTGTGTGTGTCTTTGTGTAAATGTCTGATTTTATTTATGCCATTGTGTGCACGCCTGCCTGGAGCACTTGTTTTATGCTCTGGCCTCGTAAGCGTCTCTCCAGTGGACACTTACAAAAAAAAAAAAAGAGGGAAAGAGGTCAGGAAGAGCAAGAGGCTAAGGAGAACTGAGAGGACAGGAGGAAGAGTCAGGAATGGGATGGGAAAAGGAAAGGGCAATTGTAGTGTAATTGTGCACAAATAAAGGATTAATGGATTGGATTTTGAGTTTTTGTGCTGAATACAGTATGTTTTACCTTCTTTTATCAATGGTTGCTTTTGTTCCCGCCTGAGAACCATACATTTATCGTCCCAACACACATACATACACACACATACTGTTCATGTGTATTTTACCATATAGACTATATCCATTGAACATGTTCATGACTGAAATTAGTTTTCAGTCTGTGAGGTATATAGGGGGCTACCTAAACAGTGCGCTCTCTGAGCCCTTGACTGTGAGTTTATAGAGCACACTCCTCCTTTGTTTTGTCTGGGGAAATGATACATTTTCTCCCACATAAATTAAACAAGGCTCAGACAGGAATACGAATGGATGTCTTCCCTTTTGATTTCCCCTCTGGAGCTCTCCTTTCAACACTATGCCTCCCTCTCTCTCTTTAAACTCACACACCACAGTCAGAAATTATAACATTTCTCAGATATGTGTACCTCTTCCTGGTTCTCACAGGCCAGCCACTCAGGGGACAGATAATGATCTGTCTACCAATCAGCACTAACAATTCCCAGCCAATCACAGAGTTTGTCAAGTCACTAAATATTGTTGACTTAATTTTTTTTCCTCTCCGGTTTTCCGTTGGGCTACAGGGTGTCTTGTGGAACAACAGAGATTCGGAAAACCCTTGACATTTTTACTTTTTTTGTTTCTCACTTCCCCTCTCCCTCTCATCTTTCTCTCTCTGTCACACATATACATTTGCACACGGGCACTTAAAAATTGGGACAAGCACACACATTGGGATTTGGAAAGTGGTTTTGGACATTTGCTCTCCTTCTAAGCACTTAAAAGGGATTTCAACAGGAGAAAATGGAAGAGAAAAGAAATGGAGAGGGATGAAGGAAAGCAAGGGAGGAAGAAAGCGAAGGAAGGGAAGGGAGGGGGAGTGTGTCTAAATAGGATAATAGAAGAGTTGTTCCTTCAGAGCTGTTTTTAGTACCACCTAGCTCCAGTGTTCTCTATATAATTTCATATCAATGGTATAATTTTGGCTTTGCTTCCATGATGCTTCCTGTTATGTAAAGCCTTTGCTTTCTTAAACTGTGCTAATTTAGATCATTGGTTAAGATAAATACAAATGTGCCATTTATGTACTTCCTTGTGTTTGAGGAAAGAACGGTATAATGATATGTTTTTAAAAAAAAAACATTGATGATAACATGCTTGCTCTGATGGACACCGCTGGTTGAGCACAGTGGCGCATGCCAGTAAATTAGTTTGTCTTAAGGCTATTTTCCCCTTGGATTACTCTCCTGCTTACTTCACTGAGAGCCTCTCCAAATATTATTGCTCGACACTCAAAAGGAAATCAGTAAGAAGAATATTATAGCCTAAGTGAGAGCAGGGGAGAGTGGGATCAGTATGTACATCTACACATAAAATTGACATTTTCAGAACCTATGCACACATAAACAATTAAGGAGGAATAATAGGCCCAGCTCCTTTTTGTTTTCATTATTTCATTACAGAGAGGAAGGAAAATTAGATAGAAATACATGACGGAAAAGGCTTTGTTGGCTTTCCTGTCTTCCCATGTGTCTTAATAATATAGTTCTTTATGACTGATGCATTTCAATGCTGATATATTCAGAGATTTGTGTTCCTTCTCACAACCAGTGTAGTTGGGAAAATGTTTTTTATTACAGAATGAATAACATCTGGATGGGGCTGGTGGCGCAGTGACTAAATTATGATCTTGCATATGTTCAGATTTATTGCAGCTCATCTCCTCACCCCCTCATCTTCTCTCGTCTTCTCTCCTGTCCTCTCACGCTGACTTTGTTAAAGTCATCTCTCTTCATATAAAGGCTCTAATCTTATTTCTCTTTTTCCGTCATGGTGTTTCTCTCCCTCATTTTGTCTTTCTTGATACTGTAATGCCTCTCTCTCCCTCTCTCTCTCTCACCATCCCTCTTTCTGCCCTCCTCCTTTAGGCAAATGACACTAACTACTTGTTCTGTGTAAGCAAAAAATCCTTCTATCCTTCCCCTTTGTCTCTTTTGCTCTTCCTACACACTTAACCCTATTAGTTACCCTCCAGTTAACTTGTCATTTTCAGTCAGTGTGTCTGCGCACACACACACACACACATACACACACACACACACACACACACACACACACACACACACACACACACACACACACACACACACACACACACACACACACACACACACACACACACACACACACACACACACACACAGCTATACACAGACAATAGGCTCTTTTTCCAGAATATTTATTTTACGACATATACACACTACCTGTTCTTTCACAGATTGTGCCACCAGCATTACAGTTTACAAACTTTGAGAAAGAAATAGACTGAACAAGATGGGAATGAGAGAAGTACAGTACAGACAGCCAGAGGCTAAGCCTTCTTCTCCTCTGACTGACTAGTCAAAACAGATTTTTTGAGAGTAAGGGAAAGGAGAGCAATGCTGAAAGAAAACCCCTCTTTTCTTTTTGTGTCATTGAATTCTCTATTATTCTCTCGGAAGTGCATCATAAACACTTAAGAGGGAATAGTGATACTGGCATGCTAAATACAATATGGTACAGCTATAAGTATCTGAGTGCCAGATGTCTAAGCGGGTGGTCGACTGTATGGCGATCCTAAACAAGATGTGCTGCCAAGCAGGCCTACTGTTTTTTAATTACCTTAAGGAAACTGAGAAGCAGGACCAAAAGTGCATGTTTAATAAACATGAAAATCAGGCCTGCATTACCCTGTCTCTTTTGTAAATTCTTTCTGTTTTGGGCAGACTCTGCCCATTAATTATTAATGTCCAGTTGTCTAACTTTTGTTGGTTTCCCATGAAGTGTCCAGTTTCCTATAAATCCAGGGGATTTTGTGGGGGCTTCATATTCCATGTTTCTTTGTGAAAATCATTAGTTATGGAACCAGAGATAGTTTCAGGTTTACATTATCATTGTATCAATTAAATGGTGAGCAGCACCACAGTGTAGCTGCTACACTTCATGTTCATTGAAATTAATGAAACAATATCACGGAAACACAACATTCATGTGTAAAATAGATTGAAATAAGTTGACTGAAGTGTGAATAAGGCTGTGGGCCCCTTCAAGGAGTTAACAGATACATATAGGCAATAGATGTTTAAAAATATAAGCAGTGTAGAACAGCAATAACATCAGTATAGAAGGGCAACTGAAAAAGTTATCACCATATGCATACTAATACGTAATACTTACTATATGCTCAATATTGCTCGGGAATATTACATTACAGAGAAACTAACCTGTCAGCATTTTAAAAAGAACTGGCTGATTTTTATCATTTCTTTCTGGGCAATTTTTGACATTTTTCAAAGTACTTTCAGTGGAAGGGTCATGCAATATTTATCTGCTCGAGGGAGACATTTGTCGCTTACAATAAAGAAGAGAATGGAAGTTTGGAGATATTTGATGTCCGCAGGATACAAAATGATATGTTGAGTGCAATTTGT